>NC_084844.1:63827184-64014184 GCF_033115175.1 Lepus europaeus
GTCTCAATAATAAAAAATAAGCCCACCATATTTTTAATATAATAGCTTTTTCAATGTCATCAACATTACTTTTTTATTTACATATTACTTGATAATCTGAAGAACACACTTGAAGATAATTGGAAGAACACATATGAGGGTATACTACCTGTATTATTTTTACTAAAGTTCCCATAATAAAGCAACTGAAAGCAGACATTGCTTTTCTCACAGTTCTGGAGGCCAGAAGTCTGAGATCAAGATGCTGGTAGCATTTGGTTTCTTCTAAGCACTCTCTCCTCGATTTGGCTATTTTTTTTTTAACCGGCAGAGTGGACAGTGAGAGAGAGAGACAGAAAGAAAGGTCTTCCTTTACCATTGGTTCACTCTCCAATGGCCACTGCAGCCAGCGCACTGTGCTGATCCAAAGCCAGGAGCCAGGTGCTTCTCCTGGTCTCCCATGCGGATGCAGGTCCCAAGCACTTGGGCCATCCTCCACTGCATTCCCGGGCCACAGCAGAGAGCTGGACTGGAAGAGGAGCAACCGGGACAGAATCCGGTGTGCTGGCACAGCAGGTGGATGATTAGCATACTGAGGCGCAGCTCTGGCCTTCAATTTGTCTATTGTTATTCCTAAACAAAAACTCCCAAGAGTGAGAGTCTGCTTTGCCCAGCTTGTCCTGGATTGCTCAGTTTGTATCCTACCCTAGAGCCTGGCCAGCTGTTGATGACGTGTCGTCACCCCTAGGGTCAGGTGCACACCGCTGGCTGTATCCGGGAAGGGAAAATGGGAACCCACGGCCAGGGGGCACAAAACCTGCTTCTACCTCCACCTTACTGACAGGCAAACTTCAGCTCAGAAGACCAATGCCACTACATCAATGAAGTTCTCACAGATTCCTATGAAACCTGCCAGAGAGAAATGAAGCACTTTTAAAAAGATGGTGAAAAGAGGCAGCAGATGACTAGGGAAAGGGGATACAGAAAAGAAATGCAGTGGTTCAGAGGAGGAGATAGGTGGCCAGGGCAGTGTGAGAAAGAGGAACTTGTGCTGGGGAGGGAGCTGACTGGGGCAGGGTCCCTTTACTCATGGGGCTCCTACACTGAGAAGAAAGACAACCATCTGAATCCATGTTCTGTTGCACATGACGATAGCTCAGTACCAACAAGTAGTCAGGCTCCAGGTTGAGTGGAAAGGGATGCAGGTGTGGAAGGAGTAAAGTAGCTGGGAAAGAAAGGCGTTGTTTTAGCTGCCAGGAGGAATCAAAAGCACTCTAAACAGAGGACGGCACATGGGCAGAGAAGCATCAAACTGTGTGAGTCTTCTAGAACATGGAGTGCAAGGAGTAGAAGACAGTTCATGAAGCTGTACATGTGACAGAGAACCTTACCTGGTATTTAACTTGGCCAAACAAGATGAACTACTGACAGTTTTAAGCAGAGAGAAGATGTGACCAAGCTTCAGTCTTACAAGAGTGCTGATAGCCTAGAAATGGAGAGAGCGAGAGATCAACTGGGAGGTCCAGACTCAGCAGCAACCTTGGGGATTGGGTATCTAACAGGTGGGGCAATGCAGCAGGGCTTGGATTCCATTTCAGCTTGTTGGCAGACAAATAGCTCAAGACACATGAGCACAATGGGAAAACAGGCTCCCCCTTTCTAGTGAGTCAGTTTCTACCATCAGACAGTTTCCATTGACGATGGCATATGTGCCCTCTGCCTCGCCACCTCTTTAAACATGTAGTACATTCCAGGGCAGGTCTCCTCTATAGAACTCTATCCATGGCAGACACAGGCAAGCTAAGTCCAGCCTAATGCACCTTTGAAAACCTGAGAGACTGAGTCTGCTCTTGTATCGCTCTGCTTGTACATCTTCCCCCAAAACTCTAATTCCTCCCTGCTCAATGTGATGCTAGCATCCCCTTTATGGGACAGGGAGTCAAGGAATTTTATACCTAGGAAAACCTATGAGTTTGTAGGCACGGCAAGTATTATGGAAGTGAGGAGACTTAGAGCCTAGGGCCAAAAACCCAACCATGATCTAGGCATCATGAATTAATACGCCATCTCAGAGGCTTGTCTCAAGTCTGTCTGCCTTAACCCTGTGTCAGAGAGTTATGGTTTATCTGATGCTCTGTAAGAACAATATAAATTTACCACTCAGATTTTCTCCAAGTCAAGAATTCAGGGGTAGCTTTGGCAGCTCTGGCTCTGGGTCACTCAAAATGTTAAGCTATTAGCCAGAGCTGCAGGCATCAGAGAGCTTAACTGAGGCTGGCGGATCTACCTCCCAAGTGGCTCACCCACTCATCTTCAGGGGAAGTTGGTGCCGGCCAAGGAGGGATGCCTCAGTGTCTCCCATTAGGGGGCCTGTCCACATGCTATTTGGTGACGTGTCCTCACACCATGATGACTGGCTCCTTTTGGAGGGAGTGTTCTGAGGACAAAGAGATGGATGATACTTTTTATGAACTAGCCTCAGAAGTACAGGGCATTATCTCCACCAATAGTATGGTCAAGAAGTCAATGATTCGATCTCTTGAAGAGAGACGGGTTAAAGAATTTGGAAATATATAGTAAAACCTCTTGCACATAGGGTAAAAAAAAAACAATTTTCCCCACTATTACTCTCATTCTTCAGTACTTCACTTCAGACCCCTGCTTGGGGGGGGGGGGTGGCCAGTTCCCACACTAAGCAGTTCTGCAATTCTCTGTGAATGCCAAGTAGGCATTCTATAATTCCATTCTATTATGACTCAGCAAGTGTCAGCTCACACAAGCACAGGCTGACCTTACTTCAGGTGCCAATCAAAAATCCAGTCTGCCACCTGAGCTTCTGACTGGGTAGCTGTAAATCTGGATTCCTGTGACATCCCTCTTTGGGTACAATCACATGCTAGAATCCAGAAAAATAATCACTTAGTCTTGCCAACTGATCAGAAAGGATGATGTAAAGGATGTAAAGGAGCAGCCAGATGAAGACACATATCCGCATGGTCTGGAAGGCTCCCATGGAGTCAGGGTGATCCACCCTCCCAACACATGGATGTATGCCTCCACCTGGAGGATCCCCTATGCCAGCTGTCCTGAGTCAATCTCCAAGACACAGGCACCTACTTTAACAAGGCTCTGTGTGCTCTCTACACTCCTGAGGTGTTATAGGGAAGGCCGGGAGAAAAAGCAGAGGCCCTCTGGCTACTTCAAGGCTAGAGGTCAGCAGGGAGATGAGGGTGGGAAAGACAGAGCAGGCTGAGGAGGACTGGTGTCTGGCAAAGTCTGGAAGGCAAAATGTTAACATTGCTTTACAGCTTCCCACCCTGAAAGCCAGGGCCTCCCACCTCCAGGGCAACAGGCTCCACTGGCTGTGGCTCCCGACATCCTGGTGGGATTGGGATGCTGCAGAGACTGGGAGAATGCAGGAGGGAGCAGCACCCCATTCAAGAAGAGGAAGATGCCCAAGGATGGAACAGAAGCGGAAACAGGGCTTCAAGCTGAAGCTTTAAGTGTTGGAGGGTACTGATGGAAAGAGGGTTTGCCCCACGCTGTAGATGTGTAGGCTTGCAGGCTGGTAGGAAATGAAGAGTACGAAATCTCCATGTGGATGAGAGCCACCCCCCCCCCAAGGAAGGAAGAGCAATAAAAGGTACCTGGGTCCCTGACACATGAGCCAAAAATTGCTCTTTTATTTTAACCTACCCTTGTGTGGGTCTCTGTTGTAGCACCTGAACCTATAACCTCATCAATGTTAGCTATGGTCACAATAACGCTATGTCATACACCATCCAAAAACACAGAGTGGGTTACAATCACCATTCTTTCACCTCTGTAGGTCGTGGTGATACAGGTAGTAAAAGCCAGCTAGGTTAGGTTGAACTTGGATGGAAAGTGAAGGCAGGTGGCTACAAGATGGGGAGAAGGGTTTCTAATGAACATTGAGCCTGCATGCTGTTAAAGCAGACTTTGCATAAAGGCCAACTGAAATTAAGTGCAGAGAGCAAGCCTTATACAAGCAAAGGGTTGCATTTAAGAGACATGCAATTGAGAATCAAAAAAGCCTGGAACCTAAAAAATATTAAGGAGATAAGAGTTTTGAGACTCTAAATGAACAAAACAAAGACACCTGGGATTGTAAATGAGCAAAGCTAAGCGGTAAAGCCAGGGATTGCAACCTAACAAGTCCAAGGCTATAAATAACAGGGACAGTGTTCAAGATGGGCCAAAAATCATAAAGTACTAACCCAAAGGAATTTTGGGGACGGAGAACACCTGGGAAGATTCTAGCCAAATGGGCAGAGTGAACTAAGCAAGATGGGATCTCAACAAGATGACCATTAGTTTCTTGATTCACCCTGTCCCCTGTCCCCTGTTTTCATACTTCAGCTGCACGAGACAGTCAACCCAGGTGACTAAGGACAACTAGGACACATGTGCCTGATCATTTCCACAGTTTTGCTCGAGTGCTGTGCTGGCAGGGTTGGCTCTGCTTCTCACATGGGTCTGCCAATCAGCCAGGGTGGCTCTGGTCCACGGGTATTCACTCTGGGGCCCAGGCTGACCGGGGCAGCTGCTCCCCGAGAGCAGCTCTTCTCACAGTGAAGGCAGAAGCACATGAGGGCCACAGAAACTCACGCGGCCCCTCCAGCCTAGGCTCAGCACCACTATGTCTTCATTGCTCCTTCATTACATCGGCCAAAGCAAGCCACAGTCTTCCCACAATGAGACTATGGCAAGTGTGCGGATCAGGGAGGGGCGAGGAATTGGGGCCAATAAGTGCGTCTATTCCACTGTGATGGACCCTGGTTTGAAGGTTATATGATCTGGGCCCACTCTTCTAGGGGTTGCCTGGAAATGAGTGTAGTAAAAGGCACTGTCCATCCCTCACCCCCAGTTTTCTATTAGGTCAGGAATCCTGAAAACTCAGCCTTCCTTCTCCACAAAGCCCCCGTGCCCTTCCCTCAATGCCTAACACCCAGTCTGCCCCTACGGATGACGCAGCAAGATTGCTGAGTGCGTTTTAGATGGCCCCTTCATTCTGCTCCACTGCACCCCACGATGTGATTCATTAGGAAATATAGCCTAAGATCCTAACGTTCAGCAGATAGTGCACTAAGTGTTCACCCAAAATGCTCTTAATAGATTGTGCCATTGAAGCTGAGTCTGTAGCCAGATGTGACACCAAATAGTACATCTACTGCCTCGTGGGGACCTCCAGAAGGAGGAGCAAGGGGCCAGCACTGTGTTGTAGCAGGCTAAGCCACCTGCAGTGCCAGCATCCCATGTGGACACAGGTTCAAGTCCCAGCTGCTCCACTTCTGATCCCATTCCCTCCTAATGCACCTGGGAAGGCAGCAGAAAATGGTGCAGGTCCTTGTGCCCCTGCATCCACGTGGGAGACCCAGAAGCAGCTCCTGGTTTCAGCCTGGTACAACCCCAGCTGTTGTTTGTTGTTGCAGCCATTTGGGGAGTAAACTAGCAGATAGAAAATCTCTCTCTCTCGCTCTAGCTCTCGCTCTCGCTCTCTAACTCTGTCTTTCAAATAAATACTTAAATCAGGAAGAAGTAGAAGCAGCTTCTGCAGGAGCAACAACAAGAGATCGGAACAGGTTAGTGAAATTTCTTTCTCTAGAGGCCATTTGGACCTGGGGAATTTTATTTTTTTAAAAGATTTTTATTTAGTTATTTGAGAGGAAGAGTTACAGACAGTGAGAGGGAGAAGAGACAGAAAGAAAGGTCTTTCTTCCACTGGCTCATTCCCAAATAACAGCAAAGGCTACAGATGTGCCAATCCAAAGCCAGTAGCCAGGAGCTTCTTCCAGGTCTCCCACACAGGTGCAGGGACCCAAGGATGTGGGACATCTTCTGCTGCTTTCCCAGGCCACAGCAGAGAACCAGATTGGAAGAAGAGCAGCTGGGACTCGAACTGGCGCCCATATGGGATGCTGATGCCGCAATGGATTAACCTACTGCACCACAGTGCCGGCCCCTGGGACCTGGGAAATTTTAAAGTTTCTCACAAGCAGAAATATCCTAAGAGCAGACTGTCTTAAGGCCCAAAATTAGCCAGAGATCCACAAGGCTTCAGGACAACTGAGAGGTAGTGAGAGTCACCACCAGTGCGCAGTCACCCCACTGCTGCACAGTGCCCCTTGGCCACATCAGGACAGGAGCAAGATCAGCCGCAGGTGCTCCACCTTAACTGCCGTCTTTCTCAGAAGACCTTGCTCTTTAAAGGAGAACCATTAAAAAAGACCAACCACCGCTGAATTCAGGGCACAGGCCACATACACTGAATGTATTTTAGGGCAGTGGCTCGTGATAAATTGTTTCCCAAGTTCCTCAAAGGTACTGTGAGTGTCAAGCTCTCTCAGGCCCAGGCTGATAACTATGGAAGTGTGGGGAATTTCAGTTATTGTGAGGTACTTGGTTAAGATACATGTGGACTCTTAGGGCTTATTATAAAAGTGAAGGCCTATGGCTCTCCAGACTGAGAAAGGATCGCCTCTGTGAATAATAAGAGGATGCAGCAGTTATAAAAAATTAAATAGACCTTGGCAATCTCTCTCCTAGATATATAGGTGTGTTAAGTGAACAAAGCCCTATGGTAGTGTGGGGGTAAAGCATGCTACTATCTTAGTTTTCTGTTGCTACAGCAAAATACCTAAGACTGGGTGATTTATAAAGAAGCTCATTTGGCTCATTGTTCTGGTACCTGGGAAGTCCAAGACCATGGTGCAGATGTCTGCCCAGCATCCGCTGGGGGCCCCCTTACTGCATTATAACATGACACAGAGCATCACATGCTGGGACACAGCACGTATGCTGGGACACAGCACGTATGCTGGCGCAGGTCCCTCTTTCTAAAGTGCTGCTAATGCCGATGGGGCTCCCTCTGTCCTGACCTCATCCAATCCTAAGTACCTCCCAAAGCCTCTACACTCAAACACCATCAACACAGAAGTTTTGGAATTCAGATGTTGGGTTTTTTAATAGTATCCTGTAGATTCCTGACAGTATTTTTTAGATTTCTGATTTCTTCTTCTTTTCTTTGGTTTGCCTGTTTCCTTTCCTGTTCTGTCTTCTAATTCCGATATTCTCTCTTCTGCTTCACCCATTCTGTTTTTAAGGCTTTCTAATGTGTTTGTCATTTGATCTATTGAGTTCATTTCATTATGGTTTCTTGTCACTATCACAGTTTCATGTTCTGCTTGTTGTTTCATTTCATTTTGATTCCTCCTTAATATTTCATTTTCACGAGAGAGATTTTCTATCTTGTCCATTAAGGATTTCTGTAGTTCAATAATTTGTTTTTGAGAACTTCTTAATGTTCTTATCAATGTTTTGAGATCCGCTTCTTGCATTTCCAATATCTCTTCATCTTCATAATCTTGGATTGGGGTGTCTTGTGCATTTGGGGGCATCATAGTGTCTTCCTTGCTCTTGTTACCTCGGTTGCTACGTTTGTTGTTTGGCATGTTGGAGATAATTTATGGTTTGTTTTTTTTTTTGCTGTGGTGATTTTTTCTCGTTATACTATGCCTCTAAGTGGGCTGTCTGCTTTGATGGATCCTTAGAGGCTGTGATGGGAGTGGCCAGAGAGCTCTGCTTGATTCCTCAGGTTTAAGGCTGTGCAAAAAGTGACTCACCTTGCTCCTTGCTGGATCTCTCTCTCTCTCTCGCTCTCTCTCTCTCTCTTTCTCTGTCTCTTTTTTTTTTTTTTTTGACTCAGTTGGGAAGTAATTCCGAATGGCTGAGTGGAATTGAGGGTAGTTGAAATCTGGCCTCTGTGAGTATTCGTTTGAACTACCCCTGGGACCACACACAGAGTTTATGCAGCCCTCAATGTGTTCTCAAGTTTCACCTTAGACCCAAAGTTACTGTGTTTGTGTACTCATTGCCGCTTTACATATGTAAAATGGTGCCTGCTCTTTGTTTTGCTCAAGTGAAGGGAGGGGCCTCTGCCTTTCCCCACTAATGTCTCGCGTTTCTGAGGCTTTTGTCTTACCTCCCATTGGTTCCTGTGCTGGGGAGATTCTGCGGCTCTGGTCCCACGGTTGGATTTCCACGCGGTGGGCTCCCTGTAGGTCCTCTGTGTCGCATCCACTAGATCCGGAAGCGTTTCCTCTGCAGTTTTTTTCTTGAATCTTTTCCTGAGGCTACAGTAATTCCACTTTTATGAAACTTTATTTTCCAGACTATCGGCGCACGTCCTCACTATCTGCCATCTTGGCTCCGCCCCTTGATGATATTGATTCTTCCAATCCATGAACATGGAATATTTTTCTACTTTTTGGTATCCTCCTCTATTTCTCTTTTAAGATTTTTAAATTCTCATCGTAGAGATCTTTGACATCCTTGGTTAAGTTTATTCCAAGGTATTTGTTTTTGTAGCTGTTGTGAATGGGATTGATCGTAGAAGTTCTTTCTCAGCCATGGCATTACCTGTGTATACAAAGGCTATTGATTTTTGAGCATTGATTTTGAATTCTGCT
Organism: Lepus europaeus; assembly: GCF_033115175.1. NCBI lineage: Eukaryota > Metazoa > Chordata > Mammalia > Lagomorpha > Leporidae > Lepus > Lepus europaeus. Next base: position 63,835,653 of record NC_084844.1, read on the forward strand.
ACTTTGCTCAACTCTCCTATGAGTTCCAATCGTCTCTTAGTAGAGTTCTTTGGATCCCCTAAATAAAGAATCATATCATCTGCAAAGAGGGATAGTTTTACTTCTTCCTTCCCAGTTTGTATCCCTTTCATTTCTTTTTCTTGCCTAATGGCTCTGGCTAAAACTTCCAGTACTATATTGAATAGCAATGGTGAGAGTGGGCATCCCTGTCTGGTACCAGATCTCAGTGGAAATGTTTCCAACTTTACCCCATTCAATAGGATGCTGGCCATGGGTTTTTCATAGATTGCTTTGATTGTGTTGAGGAATGTTCCTTCTGTACCCAATTTGCTTAGAGTTTTCATCATTTAAGGGTGTTGTATTTTATCAAATGCAGTTATGGAAATGATTATCTATGACTTATGGAACATTTGACATGAGCTAATTCTGTGCTTAGTGTTTCATTTTCTTATTTCAGTTACTGTGCACAATAACCTTCTTAGACACGTATTGATTATTGTCTGTTTTTCACTGTACAGAACTGACACTGAGAGAGAACAAGTTGCTCAGAATCACTTGTATGTTCCTTGTAGCATTTGGCCCTAAATTGTCTGGGAGCTCTATTCTGAGGCCTCTCCTATACAATGTATGTTGCGTAATACTGATTATGGTATGTGTGTTCTATGGTCATTTCTAGTGACATCTTTCATTGAAATGGAGACAATTTTCCTTGTTCTTTTCATTAGGAAACAGAAAGCCTCTTCATAAGTAGCATGTTTGCAAAAGTTTCTCCATTTGCATCAAGCCAGATCTCTTAAACAGAATCATTGAAAAGAGAACTTTTTGGGCTAATTAATCTCAAAGGTATTTATTCCTATGTTATACTTGTCATGCTCATTATGAATGACTTTTTTGTCCTCTAATTTTTGATCCCCATGTGTGAGCTGCGTCTATGGACAAACTGGATTAGTAAGACTGGAGATTAGTTTAGAAATTGCAAGAAAATTTGTTGGAGTGTTTATGCCTTGGATTCTCTCTGGGATAGTTGTCTGAGGAGAAACCAGTCCTAAGTGTATCACATACATGTAACATTCAACCTCCTTTTCACACACAAGTACATGGAAAATCATTCAGATCTACTTGTTCAATATTTCAAAAATGAAGCCAATTCTTGCTAAATCATTATATGAAGAAGAAAATTAAAGTTTTCTGTAACATTACCTCTTTGTGGAAATTAGTGATAATACTACTTAGCAATCATCAAAATGTCCATACAACCGAAAACTATTTACAAATTCCATGCAATCCCAATCAAAATGCCAATGACATTCTTCTCAGATCTAGAAAAAATTATGCTAAAATTCATATGGAAAACACAAGAAGAGACTCCCAAATAGCTAAAGCAATCTTAAACAGCAAAAACAAACCCAGGGGGCCAGCACTGTGCCACAGTGGGAAGACCTACAGGAAACTCCTGGCTCCTGGCTTCGGATTGGCGCAGCTCTCACCATTGTGACCAATTGGGGAATGAACCAGAGGATGGAAGACAAATCTCTCTCTCTCTCTCTCTCTCTCTCTCTCTCTCTCTCTCTCTCTTTCTGCCTCTCCTTCTCTCTCTGTGTAACTCTGACTTTCAAATAAATAAATAAATCTTTTAAAAAAAGAGAGCCATTCAAACAGGGGTGAGGTGGAATCTCATTGTGGTTTGATTTGCATTTTCTTGAGCCACCCCACTTTTTAAAAAGATTCATATATTTATTTGAAAGTGTTACAGAGAAAGGGAGAGACAGAGAAAGAGAGATCTTCCATCTGCTGGTTCACTCCCCAGTTGACCATACTAGCCAAGATTGGGCCAGGCCAGAGCCAGGAGCTTCATCTGATCTCCCATGTGGGTGGCAGGGGCTCAAACACTTGGTACATCTTCTGCTGCTTTTCCTAGACCATTAGCAAGAAGCTGGATCAGAATTGGCACAGCAGGAAATGAACCTGAAACTGTGTCCATGTGGGATGCTGGTGTTACAGATGGTGGCTTTACCCACTACACCACAATGCCACCCCTCACCCCCTGCCAAATTCCCTCCTTAAAAAATTAAGTAAACAATCATTAGTGATAACATCCTACCAGAAATACTAGATCTCTATAAATATTATATAACTTCTGGAATATTTACATCAATAACTCATTTATCCATATGTAAATTAAAACAGAGCTTTTAAGAAGTTTGTACTATGTAGACACAACATACTACATGCATACACATAAACACCTATATAATATATATTATGAGACAGAAATCTGCTGCAGTATTATAGCAGCTTGGTTTTTTTTTTTAATCTTTATCTTCTTTTTGAAAAATTACCATCAATCAGTTAGAATTACTTCTTGCTCTTGGTGACCTTAATTACTAAATTTTTTAGTGAAAATCTAGTAAACAATTTTAAATTTTTCTGTATCATCATCTCAATTGGAACATGCAGGGAAAAAAAGTTACTTGAGCATTTGTTTTGCAAAATTACTGTAGTACCAGCAACACTTTCACACTTATGAAAATTATGTCTTCATTTCAGATCCTAATAGGGTTCAGAGGGTTTTTAGATGGAATTAAAACTGTCACTCATATTTTAGGACAGAGAAAGAAATCCTAACACAAAGAGAGCTCTCTTCCAAAGCAAATGCTCCTTGTAGAGGCACCGACAGAATACTCTTAGAGTTTTAACACCCACCAAATGCTTCCAGAAAATTCAACCTAAGCTAGGTCCAAATGGCATGAAGTCCAGACAGTGGAGAAAGAGGGTTCCCAGGGTGCATCCAGTTTGACTTCCCCACAGAGTCGGTACACTTCTCAAAGTACTGTGTCCCTGCATCAACAAGTATTACAGGTATCCTATGCCAAGGCAGGAAGAGAAGAGAGATTTTCTCCAAAAAAGGTTTTTCAGCATCTGCTTGGACCATCCCTGAAATCCTGCCATGGGGTCTGTTAACCTCCAGCAGCCTGTGCACTGAGTCTTCTCCTTCCCAGTGGAGGTGGCTGAGGTTGCTTGACAGATGCACTTAATATGCTTTTCTATCCCTTGCAATTTAACTAGAGATCCTTTTAAAGGGAAAAACAGGAGCTGGGGAAGATGGTTAAACAGATTTCTGGGGGTCTGATGGAGTCTTCTCTGATATGAAATTTGACAGAGACCTGTGTTCCATCATAAATTTTCTTAACTGGAATCTGTTGTTTGTGCATCTCTTTGTGGGTTAGCTTTTGTTAATTAGAAGCTGAAAAGAAGAGGAAGATGTATTCCCCCCCTCCCCTCCACAATTGCAAATGAATGGATATTCTCAAGGTTAGATTGTAAATGGGGAAGGGGAAGTATCGTATAGTTAAACTGGGACTTGAACCCAGGCACTACAATATGGGATGTGGGCATCCCAAGCATCATTAATATATATACACACACATATATATATATACATATATATATATATATTCACATATATATGCATATAATTATGTATATATATGCATATATATGCATATATAATTATATTATATATAATTATATTATATATAATATAATTAATTATATTATATATAATATTTATACATATACACACACACATATATATACATGCATATATATATATATATTCAATTTGAGAGACAGAGCAACACAGAGAGAGCAAGATACAGAGAAATGGATCTTCATCCACTGGTTCACTCCTCAAATGGCTGCAATGGCTGGTACTTGTTCAGAATGAAGTCTGGAGCCTGGAACCCCATCTGTATCTCCCAAGTGGGTGGTAGAGGCCCAATACTTGGGCTATCCTTTGCTCTTTTCCCAGTGGCATTAGCAGAGAGCTGGATTGGCAGCAGAGCAACTGAGACTCAAACTGGCTCCTGGGTTTATTGATGCAGGTGTCCCAGGCAGTAGTTCGAGTTGCTCTGCCACAACACCAACACCACTCTTCACCGCAGCCCAAGCAGCATCTTAACTGCTGTGCCAAATGCTCACCCCTATCTAGTATATTTTGGTGAAATGCTAGACATCATCAAGATGGTTCAATGAGTTTTATTTTCTTCCTTTGATGAGTCTTATAATTTGTACTGATAGGCTTTCAGTTTTTCTGTAGATTTACTTTATTATTTCAAAACTTATTTTTAAGCTTTGTTAGGGCATTAGTATGGACTTTATTTTAAGGTAATTTCTTCCTGTTGCAAAGGCAGGTGACTCTTCTAGCACAGAGTGTTCAATGAGGTCTCTCTACATTGGTTTTAGATTCCAAGTGTTTAATCATTTTTGGAAATCCACTTAGGCAACACAGGATGAACTATGTGTGGCACATGGTGCTGTCAAGTCTTCTTACTTGAGGACTATTCTTTATCTTGAAAACATGTCTGTAATAGGTTGGGTCTGTTTGCATTTATAAAAGGGTGAGATTTCTTCCTCTCTTTGCAGTCCTTTAGCAGATTGCTTGTGATGTGTATCACATTCATGTTTAATCCTCATTTGATAACAAAATTGTTTTCTTTCTCTACTAGCTTTGTGAAGATTTTCTGGGTTGTGCTTTTGTTTTAAATTATATTTCCCCAACAGTGGATAACAGAAGGTGTGTAAGTCAAGGTTCTCAGGGAAACCGAACCAATAGAAGATACAGACACATACACACACACACATGAAAGCACTTCAAAAGATACACAGAAAATGGAATTAAAATCTATTTATTTTGGAAGATATGGTGGCACAGCAGTTTAAGGCATTTGGAGATGCATCTGCATTAGCAGATGGAAAATCTCTCTCACTGTGTGTGTTTCTGTAATTCTGCCTTTCAAACAAATAAATAAATAACAAGATACAAGTCTTCAAAAAGTTCATGCAAAGTGAATATTGTGAAAATTCCACAGGAATATTTACATTTGTCATGGGAATTGGCTAGCATGAGTACAGGGGCTCAGAAATCCCAGGATCAAACTGGAGAACCAGGAAAGCTGGGGCTGTACTTCATCCATATCTGAAAGCCCAAGAGCCGGGAAAACAACACTGTAAGGCCCAGTCTGAGTGCAAAGATGCAAGCAACCTGAGAACTAACTCCCAAGTTCAGGAGAAGAGGGGGTGTCCCAGTTCAAACAGCAACAAATTCATCCTCCTCTGCTTCCTTGTTCCATTAGGGCCCTTAACAGATTCGATGGTACTCTCCTTCATTGGTGAGACTGAACTTCTTTATTCATTGATATTACAGCATTTTTCTTTTAAAATCGCAATGTATTCCAATTTCCCACCCCCTTATTTTAAAGTATAGTCATATTTTAACCTCGTATGTATTTGTAATTCATTATTCTTTTTCTAAAATGTGGGCTCCTCCATTGTATATGCTTTAGCCACCACAGATATGGGACCACTACCAAGCAAGAATGACAAAACCATCGGCCACCAGGGAAATGACTCATGTTGGATTTTCTGAGTGGGAAATCATCATTTAGAAAAATCTTGGTTCTTCCTTGCTCTTCAAACATAAATGTCATCTTTTGCTTTAGAACTCAGGAGCCTCAGACTGCTTCCTTTCAGTAACAGGTGAAAACTCTCAGTTTAATCAGGAAAGAAAAAAAATCATCTTATGAGGTTGCTAAGATCTACATTATGTTGTTAATATCACTGTGCCTAATTTACAAATTAAACTATTGCAGGTATGTATGCACGAGAAAAAAATAGTATATATGAGGGTACTTCAAAGAGATTGTAGAGGGCCGGCGCCATGGCTTAACAGGCTAATCCTCCACCTTGCAGCGCCGGCACACCGGCTTCTAGTCCCGGTCGGGGCACCGATCCTGTCCCGGTTGCCCCTCTTCCAGGCCAGCTCTCTGCTGTGGCCAGGGAGTGCAGTGGAGGATGGCCCAAGTGCTTGGGTCCTGCACCCCATGGGAGACCAGGATAAGCACCTGGCTCCTGCCATCGGAACAGCACGGTGTGCCGGCCACAGCACGCCTACCACGGCAGCCATTGGAGGGTGAACCAACGGCAAAGGAAGACCTTTCTCTCTGTCTCCCTCTACTGTCCACTCTGCCTGTCAAAAAAAAGAGATTGTAGAAAATGAATTAAAAAAATAAGCTTACTATAATGCAAAAATTTGAAATCCATGCACAGATTGTTGATAATAGGCATTTTTGCATGAACTTTTTGAAGAACATTAGTATACATTGTTGCTATCTGCAGCTTCAGGGATCCACTTGAGGTGAGGGGCTTGGAAAGTACCCCCCACAAATGGGGTGGCTAATGTGTGTCCCTCATTCTTCTCATTGGAGAGGCTTCCTATGGGGCTCAACACACAGAATGAAAGTCATAGTTTGCTGAAATCTAATGCACTCACATATTTAGTGGTATCATACTTTCCAATGAATTTGAACCCAAGGGGAATCACTCACTAAAAAATTAAAATCAGTTGTCTCTGGGTGAGAGGAGTAAGTGCTTTATGCCCTCATCAATTTTCTAATTATTTACAAGATAAGCTTAAGTTAATTTTATACTTCGAAAAAAAGTTGAAAGAAATATTTTTTTAAAGTAAGCCTTTTTCTGAAACTTGGCAAAAATATTAAAAGAGAGGAATCTCAAATTGCCAGAAAGGGAAGAGTGGCTGGCTTGGGGAAAGTGCAGATGAGTGCAAAGTAGTGGGAGAGAACGTTTCCAGGGGATGCACTTCCTGGCAGCAGAGGAGTCACATCTTGAGAACTTGGCAGGAAGAAGTTCAATGCTACAGGCTCCCGGGAAAAGCCCTCCAACAGCTGCAGGCAGGCCTGCCTCAGCCAAGTGATCCCAATTCACCCTGCAGATGCGACCTCTGGGTAAGCCTGGATCTTACAGTAGCCCCAGGCCTTCTCTTAAGAGACTATGCGAGATGTAATGGGGTAGACTTCTCCCAGGAAACGGGGTTGAACAAATAGCTTTGGAAGAGTGTATTTTATTTGGAATGCAAACATCGTACACGGAGGACACCTGATGAGGAGAGCAGGTAGGAGCACTAGTGCTTTTGTGAGGAAGCTGATGGCCCCAAGAAGGTTGTAGAAGGTGAATGTTGGATCTGGCTGAAGAGCCTATGAGAGTATTTTAGGCATGGAAAGCCAAGACACGCTGGGGGAAAAAAAAGATGAAGAAGAAGAAGAAGAAGAAGAAGAAGAAGAAGAAGAAGAAGAAGAAGAAGAAGAAGAAGAAGAAGAAGGAAGAAGAAGAAGAAGAAGAAGAAGAAGAAGAAGAAGAAGAAGAAGAAGAAGAAGAAGAAGAAGAAGAAGAAGAAGAAGGAGACCTAAATGAAGGATCTCAGCGAGTGTGATCCCAGTGGAAAGAACGGGGCCATCAAAGTAAGAGGTACCTTTCTCTGAAGGGAGGAGAGAACTTCCACTTTGACTAAGGCCTTGTTGGAATAGGATCGAAGTCGGTGAACCCTAAAGGCTTCCATAGCCTCGGCAACTCATGACTAGAGCCTAGGGAGATTATGGACGCCATAAACAAGAGTGTTAAATTGTTAAATCAACATCAAGAGTCACTGTGTACTTACGTCCCTTGTGGAATCTGTCCTTAATAGGTTGTCGAAGGTGAAGTAATGATATAGCTAGTACTGAAACAGTATTTTTACACTTTGTGTTTCTGTGTGGGTGCAAACTGATGAAATCTTTACTTAGTATATACTAAAGAGATCTTCTGTATATAAAGATAATTGAAAATGAAAAAAAAAACTTGGTTTTAAATTGGAAATTACATAGAAAAATAATCAATCTTTTAAAAAAAATCTTGCAGAATCTCTGTCATTAATGTGATGTACACTGTTATTTAATGCTATAACTAGTACTCCAACAGTATTTTTTCACTTTGTGTTGCTATGTGAGGGCAAACTGTTGAAATCTTTATATACGCTAAACTGATTTTCTGTATATAAAGAGAATTGAAAATGAATCTTGATGGGAATGGAAGGGGAGAGCGAGTGGGAAAGGGGAGGGTTGCGGGTGGGGGGGAAGTTGAGGGGGGGAAGCCTTTGTAATCCATAAGCTGTACTTTGGAAATTTATATTCACTAAATAAAAAAATATATATAATAAACAAGAAAAGAAGGTGAAATGTGAGACTATGGGCAGAACAAATTTCAATGACCACTGAGTTTCACCAAAGGTCCCTTATATTCACCTTTACTTGTGTGTATGTGGACAGAGGTATTTTAGCGATAGTAAAGTCACACAGAAATATGTTGAAGGAGGAAAAGAATTGAGGGGCTGAGGAAAGGGCCTTGATGGTGGAGTGCCATCAGAAAGGTTAATTGGCGTTAGGTAGCAATTGCCTTTATATTCTCTATCCTTCTCCTCCCCTCATGAAAAATATTTCTATCGTTCTGAACTAGAAACATCTCACAATCATTTCCTTTACAATGGTTATAAAATAAGTCATCAATGATTAATGACTATGAAAGAAAGAGGAGCAACTGGGAAAGGGATGCTGGGACTGCAGGCTGTTACTCATTTATTTAGAACACTCCCATCAATTCTCCATTCACTACAGAGAAACTGAAATTCTCTTTAAACTTTTTTTCTTTACTATATTTGTGTGAATTTCATGCTTAATTTAAAAAAAATTAAAACATTTTATTTATTTGAAAGGAAGAGTTACAGAGAGGCAGAGGGGGAGAGAGAGAGAGAGAGAGAAAGAGAGAGAGACAGAGAGTCTTCCATCTGCTCGTTCACTCCCCAGATGGCTGCAATGGCTGGAGCTGAGCCAATCTGAGGCCAGGATCCAGGGGATTCTTCTGGGTCTCCCATGTGGGTGCAGGAGCCCAAGGACTTGGGCCATCTTCTACTACTTTCCCAGACCATAACAGAGAGCTGGATCAGAAGTGGAGCAGCTGGGACTCAAACCAGCACCCATATGTGATGCCGGCACTGCAAGTGGCAGCTTTACCTGCTAAGCCACTGTGCTGGCCCCCTGAATTTCATTAATTTTTTTTTACTTTAAAAAAATATATATATGCATATATACATATATATATATATAAAGGGAAAAAATTTCAAGTTTTTTAAAAAGATTTATTTATTTATTTATTTATTTGAAAGTCAGAGTTACACAGGAGAGGCAGAGAGAGAGAGACAGAGAGAGGTCTTCCATCCGATGGTTTGCTCCCCAGATGGCTGCAGTGGCCAGAGCTGTGCCGATCTGAAGCCAGGAGCCAGGAGCCAGGAGCTTCTTCCCAATCTCCCATGTGGGTGCAGGGGCCCAAGGACTTGAGCCATCCTCTGTTGCTTTCCCAGGCCATAACAGAGAGCTGGATTGGAAGTGGAGCAGCCGGAACTCGAACCGGCACCCATATGGGATACTGGCGCTTCAGACCAGGGCATTAACCCACTGTGCCACAGCGCCAGCCCCTCAAGTTTGTCATATATACAGTTTTAAGAGCATAATGATATTTCCCACTGTAGCTCTTCTCCCTCCCTTAAAATGTTTTTAATCCCCTGGATTAAAATGGAATAAAAATACCATAGTTAACAATAAAATTATTTGAACAAAATTCCATTACTAAAAGTAAATTGAAAGCTTTTGTAATGAATGTTTGCCAATATTAGAATTCATATGGAATTGGAGTAATTATTACACAGATTTGCCTAATACTCTAGGAGCTACAGAGGCTCTACAATTTTTTTAATTTTTCAAAGAAAACATTAAGTAGGGTATTTTCTATTGAAATACTCATTAAATAGTCATCAAGAAGGATATTTTCTATTGACCTATCTTCATGGTCACTCTCTTTTTTTAATTTTTTGACAGGCAGAGTGGACAGTGAGAGAGAGACAGAGGGAAAGGTCTTCCTTTTGTCGTTGGTTCACCCTCCAATGGCCACCGTGGCCAGCGCGCTGTGGCCAGCACATCATGCTGATCCGATGCCAGGAGCCAGGTGCTTCTCCTGGTCTCCCATGCAGGTGCAAGCCCCAAGGATGTGGGCCATCCTCCACTGCACTCCCGGGCCATAGCAGAGGGCTGGCCTGGAAGAGGGGCAACCGAGACAGAATCCGGTGCCCCTAATGGGACTAGACCGGTGTGCCGGTGCCGCAGGTGGAGGATTAGCCTATTGAGCCACGGCGCTGGCCCATGGTCACTCTCTTCTGCCATTCCCTTCTACTAAGTCCATCTGGCATGAGCTTTTTTGTCCCAGACATTTCACTTTTCAGTTCTACCATTTCCATTTTGTTCTGCCTAATATTTTTTCTTCTCTGCAGAAATTTCCCTATCTGCTCACCCATAATGGTCATTTTTACTTAAAATTTCAGACTTACTAATCTTTGTAGTTTCCCTCTTAAAATTGTTGCTAACTTCAGTTTTTGGGTCATTTAAGTTTCTTTTGACTGCTTTTGACTGCTTTTTCAGTTCACTATGGGTCACATTTTTCACATATTTAGTATTTTGATTGTGCTGTTGTCACATATACTAAATACTAGAAAATTAGTTATGGGGACTGTGGACTCCATATACTTTCTCTGAAGAGAGTTATTTTATTCCATTAGGAAGATAAATTGTTGACCAGTCACCTTGAGCCAGTGGAAGTATATTTCATAGTTTTGGTTTATTTTGTTTGTTTGTTTGTTTGTTTTTATTGTTCTTATAGCCCTTCCATAGAAAATGTTTTATGGCCCTTCCATAGAAAAGCCAAGCTGATAATCAACCCCTCTAACTTGATGGAATTCGAGCTCTAAATGTTCTTATCTTTGTCACAAGCGGTAGCTATAGCTGAATTCTCTTTGTTTCTCACCTTTGCAGATGTTGCTTTCTATTGGGATTCCTTTTTTTTTATTTTTATTTTTTAACTTTTATTTAATGAATATAAATTTCCAAAGTACAGCTTATGGATTACAATGGCTTTTTCCCGCACATAGCTTCCCTCCCACACGCAACCCTCCCCTCTCCTGCTCCCTCTCCCCTTCCATTCACATCAAGATTCATTTTCAATTATCTTTATATACAGAAGATCAAGTTAGCATATATTAAGTAAAGCTTTCAACAGTTTGCACTCACACAGAAACACAAAGTGTAAAATACTGTTTAAGTACTAGTTATAGCATTAGGGAGAGAACGATCCAACATGGGAAGTGGGATACACAGCAGACTCAGAATGGCAGATGTCCTAAACAACACTCTGGCCTCAGAATCAGCCCTAAGGCATTTGGATCCGGCTGAAAAGCCCATGAGAATATTTCAGGCATGGAAAGCCAAGACACTGTAGCAAAAAAAAAAAAAAAAAAAAAAAAAAAAACAACAAACCTAAATGAAAGATTTCTGTGAGTGAGATCCCAGTGGAAAGAACAGGTCATTAAAGAAGAAGGTACCTTTCTCTGTCGGGAGAAGAGAACTTCCACTTTGACTATTACCTTGTCTAAATATGATCAGAGTCGGTGAACTCAAAAGGCCTCCATAGCCTTGGCAACTCATGACAAGAGCCTAGGGTGATTACTGACGCCATAAACAAGAGTGTCAATTTGTTAAGTCAACAACAGGAGTCACTGTGCACTTACTCCTCATGTAGGATCTCTGTCCTTCATGTGCTGTACATTGTGATTTAATGCTATAACTAGTATCATATGTTCTCCCTGATTGGTGACAACTAACCGAGCACCAAAAAGGAAACCTGTTGAAGTGAAATGGACACTATGTGAAACGGTTACTTGATCAGCCCTTGCCCTGACTGTCAAGGAACAACTTAATACCTTATCCCTTTTAGTGTTTTTTTGTTCTACTTAATACTATTGGTTGAACTTTGTAATTAATACACAATTATTCTTAAGTGTTGAAACTTAACTGAAAAGTGATCCCGGTTAAATATAAGAGTGGGAATAAGAGAGGGAGGAGATGTACAGTTTGCAACATGCTCAATAGGACTTGGCCCAAATGGTAGAGTTAGAAACATGCCAGGGGATTCCAATTCAATCCCATCAAGGCGGCATGTACCAATGCCATCTCACTAGTCCAAGTGATCAATTTCTGTTCACAATTGATCATAATGATAGGACTAAGAGTCAAAGGGATCACATAAACAAGACTAGTGTCTCCATCGAGATTCTTGCAGTATGCCCTGCACATGTGCATTTTAGGAGTCAGATGATAATTTCAGGGAAATTTATATGCAGAACTTGGCGCATCACCATCTGTTGCTCTTACATTTTTTTAATGAACTGTTCTTAAATCTGCCAATTTTCTTACACCAGTTCCAGTCCCCAGTGCTACCCATTTTTTATAAAAATAATTTGCCAGTTAGATATGCAGAGAAGTTATGTTTGAATTGACATATCCATAATTAATATTGAAAATCACTGTCTTATCATGTATTTGCAGGCCATGTTCAATTTGTCTTGTGTGACTTGCTGGTTCATACATCTAGTATATTTTTCCCTAGTAATTGTTTTAATTAATTTGTAGGTGATTTATTTTTAAATATTTATGTATTTATTTGAAAAGCAGGGTTAGAAAGAGAGAGAGAGAGAAACCTCCATCTGCTGGTACATTCCTCAAATGGCTGCAATGGCTAGGGCTGGGCCTGGCCAAAGCCAGGAGCCAGGAGCTTCTTCCTTGTCTCCCCTGTGTGTAGTGGGTCCCAAATATTTTGGGTCATCTTCCACTGCTTTCCCAGGTGCATTAGCAAGGAGCTGGATAGGAAGTGGAGTAGCTGAGACTTGAAGTAGTACCCACACAAGATTCTGGCACTGCAGACAGTGGTTTAATCTGTTGTGCCTCCATGCCAGACCCTATAGGTGTGTTAAAATATTAGAGATAATAACCTTTTCCTGTTATGGATGTTAAAAATATTTTCCCCACTCTATAATTTGAATTTTTGGCTTTTAATACAGCATCTTTTACCATTTTTATAATGATAAATCTATCAATAGTTTTCTTCAAATTTTCTAGGTTCCTTCAATTTGTAACAGATAGTCTCCCCCACCTGTAGTTCATAAAATTTTTCCTTTCAGTATTTTACTTACTTTTATTTAATGTTACTTTATTGAAAACAAGCATTCAAGAAACAATAGAAATCTAAAAAATAAAAATGCCCCAGTTCTATCTTCTAATAAAATCAAAGTTTTCTGTTTCATGTTACTCTTAAACTTTGATCATAAACAATTATATACCCTTATATTTTTGAAGAAATATTATCAGTTTCATCTTTATTTCTTTTTAAAGATTTGTTTATTTATTTTAGAGGCAGAGGCAGAGAGACAGAGAAAGAGGTCTTCCATCTGCTGGTTCACTCCCCAGATGGCTGCAACGCCCAGAGCTGGGCAGATCTGAAGCCAGGAGCCAGGAGCTTCTTCTGGGTCTCTCACACAGGTGCAGGGGCCCAAGGACTTGGGCCATCTTCCACTGCTTTCCCAGGCCATAGCAGAGAGCTGGATTGGAAGTGGAGCAGCTGGGACTTGAACTGGCGCCCATATGGGATGCCAGCATGGCAAGTTGCAGCCTTATCCACTATGCCACAGTGCTGGCCTCAATCATCTTTTCTTTTTTAAAAATGTATTTATGTATGTATTTGAGAGAGACATAGAGGGACGGAGCAAGAGAGACAGCGAGCGAGAGTGCAGCAATCTGCTCTTCATCTTCCAAATGCCTTTAACGCCTGGGGCTGGGTCAGGTAAATACCAGAAGTCCAGAATTCAATCCAGGTCTCTCATGTGGGTGTTAGGGTCCTAACTACTTGAGCTATCTCCTGTTACCTCCCAGAGTGTGCATTAGTAGGCAACTGGGATTGGGAGAAGAGCCAAGATATGAACCCAAGTACTCTGTTGTGAGATGCAAGCTTCCTAACTGGTGTCTCAAACACTACCATTTCTTATTGCATTATAGCATACATGCTTTTCTGTTTTTCTCCGATCTTTTTAAAAAACTATTTATTTTATTTATTTGAAAGGCACAGTTACAGAGAGAGAGAGAAAAAGGAGAGAGAGAGAGAGAGAGAGAGAGAGAGAGAGAGAGAGAGAGAGAGATTGATTTTCCATCCATTGGTTCACTCCTCAAATGGCTGCAGTGGCCATGGCTGGGCCAGACTGAAGCCAGGAGCTTCTTCTAGATATCCCACATGGGTGAAGGGGCCCAGGGACTTGGGCCATCTTCTTTTGCTTTCTTAGGTGGATTGGCAGGGATCTGGATTGGAAGTGCAACAGCTGGGACTTGAACCCAAGGCCATGTGGGATGCCAGTGTCACAGTTGGTGACTTTATCCTGCAATATATATTTCTGTATTTGCTAATACATTAATTCTCTACTTTTATAAAGTATTTATGTACTTATCTTTCTCATTAATGTCTTATTAATGTCTTATTTTTGTAAATGAGATAACAATATTGAGATTATTGTGCCCAAACACACACACACACACACAAATTCAGTATTAAGAGAACGCTTTACAGAAAGACTGTAGTCATCCTCATTCCCTCCAACAATGTTAATTGACACTGTTTTGGTTTTTTTTTTTTGTTTTTTTGACAGGGAGTGTGGGCAGTTGAGAGAGAGAGACAGAGGGAAAGGTCTTCCTTTGCCATTGGTTCAGCCCTCAATGGCCACTACGGCCGGCGTGCTGCAGCTGGCACACTGCGCTGATCCGAAGCCAGGAGCCAGGTGATTCTCCTGGTCTCCCATGGGGTGCAGGGCCCAAGAACTTGGGCCATCCTCCACTGCACTCCCTGGCCACAGCAGAGAGCTGGACTGGAAGAGAAGCAACCGGGACAGAATCTGGTGCCCAGACCGGGACTAGAACCCGCTGTGACAGCACCACAGGCGGAGGATTAGCCTATTGAGCCATGGCACCAGCCTCACTTCCATTTTTAACACTGGAGTATTTGGCAACAAAGACATTTGTATCCCACATTCAGAGTACCTAGGGTTCAACACACAGATCTGGCTCCTAACTCCAGCTTCCTCCTAATGCAGACTTTGAGAGCAGCCATGGCTTGGGTAGTTGGGTTCTTTCCACCCATATGGCAAAGCTGGATTGAGTTCTTGACTTCTGGTTTGACTGGCCCCATCTCAGCCATTGCAGGTATTTGGGAAATAATCCAGTACAAAAGAGCTCTCTCTCCCTCCCTCTGTCTCTCTACTTCTCAAATAATCATTTCAAATTTAAAAAATATGAAAATCATTGCCGTATGCCAAGCCATGTGCTAGGTACTGGGAATAAGATAGAGTCCTCTCTTGGAGTTTCCATAGCAGAAGCTGTGTCAGACAGTACATGATAAAATAGATTATGAAAAGGGCTCTGAAGGAAGTCAGCTGGGTTCTGGTCACAGCAGTATGCTTTGCGGACTTTAACATCTTACGTATCTTCTCTATGGGCCACACAGGGCAAAACCACTAAAAAGTGCCATTGTTACTTCTAGGTGTTGGACCTCTCAGTTGCAGAGATGCCCACTTGCTCGGGAGGATGCCCAAAGATCCAGACTCCAGACCAGTTGATGCAAAAAGCACGAGGTTTTTATTGAACGTTTGCGCAAACGGGCCCCCACCTCAGGCAGTGAGGAGCCCTGAGCGGCAGTTTCACACAGGTTATATAGGCAATGAATTAGCATATTCCTAATGCGCATGCATAGGATTGGTCAGTTCAGAGGGACCATTAGCATATGGGAGAACGCTGGCGAAGAATGCTGGTGGAGAGTGCTGGTGGAAAATGCAGAGGTGGCACGGGATTGGCTAGTTCGGAGGGACAATTAGCATACCGGAGAATGCTGAGGGAGAGTGCTGAGGGAGAGTGCTGAGGTGTTACAGGATTGGCCGGTCGCAGTGACATCATAAGTGCGCGCCTAGAGACTCTCCGAAGGGGAGGGGCAGCTCTGTTCTGGGCACGCCCAGAGGTTTCCTGGAGGGGAGGGGCAGTTCTGCTCTGGGCGTGCCCAGAGGTTCTCTGAAGGGGATTGACTTTTCCTTCCCAGAGAACGTCCTGCCCGCTGGACTCTGGGGAACATCTAACTTCTTAAGAAGCCCCCGATATTTGCCCAGGCCTAGTTTCTTGTCCCTCCCCCCATAAGGGTCCTTCATAGGTTAGCAGCTGTACTGAGCCAGGGTAGAATGGGGGAAGTTTTCCTATGCCAATGTAAACTGCTATTGATTTCTGTTCTAATCATCACACCCACACTGAATTGCCCATGTCTCTACAGAAATCTTCTAAGAACTGATTTCATTGTAGCCCCTACCTAACAGAATTGTCAAATATGAAAACAAGGATACTGAGACTTTAGAGGAAATGGCCTTGTTCCATAATAAATAAGCATAATATGTGTCCTCCTACCTCTGCCCTAACTAGCCCTGATGGGAGGAAAGACTGCTCTTGGATTTGAACTTGGAGGAGGAAACTTCAAGCTAGCAACCAGAACCAGATAACTCTGAAGACCCCCCCAAAAAAACCAGCCCTGTTACTTCCTTGGGAAACTCCGCCTCCCCAGCCCCACCCCACACTAGTGGGCTGCTGGGGTTCTGGAGCCACCTGGGTCTGTGACCCAGTGGCTGTAGAAAAAGGCTGCCCTGGCTCAAAGCAGAAGAGCCCTGGAGGCGGAGCCTAATAAAGAGTGTGTAAATAAAGGTCAGGTGTCATAAAGGGTGGGGCGGGGTTCAGTTGCTAAGGCATGCCCTCTAAGGGGCTGCCATAATTCATTAACTCATGCTCAGGGCATACTGTGTGTGCCCCAACAGCCTGAGTTACTGTATCCGGAAAATTCATTAGCTCATGCTCAGGGCATACTGCATGTGCCCCAGCAGCCTGAGTTACTGTATCCTGAAAACCCTGTCAATGACCCATTTGTGCCTGTGGGTCACATGGCTCCTCTTCAACTGGCAGCCTTTGTGGCTACCAGTCCAGGCGACTCAGCCCCTGGAGAGGGCCCAGGACCTGGTCCAGCTGACCTCCAGCCTCCCTTGGCTCTCTGAGCCCTGGTCTTCTCACTCCTCGAATGCCCCACCTGAATCACCTGACGCGCTCACACTCCCGGCAGACCCCGGCAGCTTTGATGACCTGCGGTCTTCTGCTCCCTCTCAGATGCTGGCCTCACCTCAAGAGTCCACTGTGAGTTTTGTTCCTTTTCTGGACATGGATTCAGCTCAAGGGCTGCCCCCAGAGTCAGAACAGCTTGCTGCTCCGTACCAGTATTTCAATAGGTTTCCTCGACAACAAAGGCTACCAGAGGCCATTCCCGTGCTAGACAGGGATCAGGATCAGCCCCTAGTTCTGCCTCCTCGACTGGAAGGAAAGGTTCACCAGTCATTTGAAGCACTCGTTCTGCCTCTAGACAGTCAGAGTTCACAAGGAAACAAGTTGATTGTTTCACCCCTGATCCCCAAGAAAGATCTAGCTCGGCTTAGACGACTTCCTAAGGTTGGTGTAGGAACTCCAGACAAAGTGGCCAAGCTTCAGGGTCAAAATCAAGTTTTGCCGGCTGACAATGTGGTCTATCCTGGTGGTTTTCCTACGGAATCCCAGGAGAACCCAGGGGAACCTGCACAGCCTTCTGAGCAGGCTGAACCATCTCAATTCCTGCTGGAGGGCCAGACTCCAAATCCAGAGACTCAGGAGCCCATCCAATCCTCCTCCCCACAGCAAGAAGAACAAGCTCTGCCTCCACAGCCCATTGAAACTGATGAGCCTGCTTCAACCCCGCAAGAGGTCCCAGTTCCAGAACTACAGCAGCCCGAGGAAGAAGCATCTCCATGGCAGCAGGAGGCCCCAGCTCAGAATCCATTTGCTACTGCAGAAGTAGTAGGTCAGGCATCAGTGCATCACCATCTTCACACTCCATCCTCACCTCAGGTTGTAGCTCTCCAAGCAAACTTCCCCAGCGTCACACTGAAACCTGCAGACACGGAACTGACAGAAGCCTCAGAGGCCGGTGAGGAAGTTCAATCTACTCCAAGCACGGAGCAGGCTCCAGCGCAGCCTCTGGAGCATCCTGAGGAAGTGGGACTCCCCTCAACCCAACAACAGGCCCCAGTGCAGACTCCAGAATTCCCTGGGAAGGTGGAATCTTGGACTCAAGAGGGTCTAGCTCAGACTTCAGAGCTCCCTGAGGAGACAGTTCCAACATTAGGTCCGGATCAAAATCAACCTCCACTATCACCCAGTGTTTCAAATCAACCTTTAGACCTGGCACTTACCATTACTACAGAACCTACTACAGAGGCTGAGCATCCTACAGAACTGAGCAAGACTACAGCTCCATCTCCAAACCTGACTCCAGTCACAACTCAACATTTGGACCTGGGACTTACCATAACTCCAGAAACCAGTAGTATGGTGACTGAACCCTCTACAGACAAGCAGGAGACCTCAAGTCAACCTCCCAAGGAGGGTGTAACCCAATCTCCAACACATCAAGAGGTGACAGTTCCAACACTGGGTCATAATCAAGCTCAATTTCCAACATTGCCTACTAATATCACAGTTCAGCCTTTGGACACAATGCTTACCATAAATGCAAAGCATACCAGGAAGGCTGAACATTCTACAGCCCTAAAGAGGACTAAAGTACCTCCCGTGCACCATGAGGAGGTACTTTCACAACCAGACCAGGTTCAGGTGCAGCATCCAACCCTGACAGAAGTCACAGTTCAACCTTTTGATGTAGAACTTACCCTAACTCCAGAATCCATTGTGGAGGGTGAACCACTTCCAACCACCCAGGAGACTTCAGGGCAGCGTCCAGGGCCACAAAATGAAGCAGTCTATCAGCCTCCAGTTTATTATGAGATGGTAGTTCCAAAACCAAGTCAAGATCAAATTCCGCATCCAATGTCACCCAGTGCCACAGCTGAACCTTCAAAGCTAGAGCCAACCATAACTCAGGTACCCACTACACAGGATGGACATTCTACAGCCTTGAAGCCTATATCTCCTCCTCCTTATCCAATGTACCCTGAGGTGACATTTTCACCTCCAGTCCAGATTCAGACTCAGCATACAAACCTGCCTCAAGTCACAGTTAAGCCTCGGGACCTGGAAATTACCCAAACTCCACAACGTACTACAGAGGTTAAACCTTCTACTACCACGCAAATGACCCTAACTCCTTCTACAGAGCCACTAAAGGAGCTCGTACCTCAATCCCCAGGGGACAATGAGATGAAAGTTCCAACAGCAGGTCAGCATCAAGCTCAGCACCCACTATCACCCAGTGTCATAGCTCAGCCTTCCAAAATGGAGCTTACCAGAACTCTGATACCCACTACAAAAGCTGGCCACTCTCCATCCCTGAAGACTACAGATCTACATCCAAGCCAGGTTCAGACTCAGCACTCAACCCTAACTGAAGTCACAGATCAGCCCCTGAATGCGGCTGCCACCATAAATGTATGTGAGCTCTGTTCCTGCAGAAATGAGACACTTTCATGCACTGGCCTCAGCCCAGTGCAGAAGCTTCACAAAGTTTCTGTACCAGAGCCCAACAGCTACAACGGCACCTTCAGCATATTGTAAGAATCTCCCTTCCTCATAGTTCCCTACAGCCTGCCTGTCTCAGCAGCTTTTCCTCAAGAGCATCCTGAGCCCTCCTCAAGTCCCCACCTTATGTTGACTGTGTGTGTGTGTGTGTGTAGTTTTTTTTTTTTTTTGACAGGCAGAATTAGACAGTGAAAGAAAGAGAGACTAAGAGAAAGGTCTTCCTTTTTCCATTGGTTCACCCCCCCAAGTGGCCACTTTGCTTGTGAGCTTTCGTTATCCTCCTTCTCTTCTTAGTCTTGTGTGCCTTCTTCAGTCTCGTGTGATTGCCCTTACTCCTTTGCCTGATTATTTATGTATTGACATTCACCATATTATTACCTCATTGCTTTACTCCCATTCTTAAACACAACACTCATCCCAACTTATTAGAGATGATACAACAGTTTTAAGGATAGATTCTGGAGCCAGGTTGCCTGGCTTTGAACACAGGTCTCTCAGTGATTAGCTTTGTGACTTTGGAAAAGTTATTTAGCTTGGATTCAATCTCCTCATCTGTAAAGCTGGCTTAAAGAATTGTGCGATGGACGTAACAGAAAATAGAAACGGGTGACTCCACAGTCTTTCCCTGGATGACAGTGAGAATGATGGTGGTCTGTAAGGCAGAAGCACAGCAGTCAGAAAGAAGAGCCCGTTTGCAGGAGATGTGTTCGGTGTTAGGCACTTTTTATTGGTGAGCATAAAGTAACCCGAGTGGACATATCCACCAGACAGGTGAGCAGACAGGTATCTGTTTTATTGCTGCTCCTGCTTCCAGGAAAATGTGTACCTAAAACAAATAGGTTCATTGTTGCTGAGGACTGAGGACAGAGTGAAAGGTAAGCACTCACAGCAATTCAGAGTTGAAGCTAAATATAAGTCATTTAACAGCTTCTTGTAAACATGTGTCGATTATGAGTACCTTCCCACTTTTGAAAAAGTGCAAAGAATGTAGGATAAAATGTGAAAGTATGAACCCCCACAAACCCTCATCATCCCCTGGTCCTCACTCTATCACCCATAACCCAGGCTGTGTGTCTTTCCTTCCAACCTCCTCTCACTTTTTTCCCTATGGAGGTAATGCTTGGCTCCTGGCTCAGTGATCGGCACTTTTACCCTATGCTGTATTCCAAAAGGCTTTCCCACATCAGCACATTAGTCCCTCTGATTTTAAATTGTCTGTATCCATTCCATACTTGGAAAGATTTCAGCAGAGGGTGCTTGGCCAAAGCACTGGTATTACCTGTCATAGGTTTTCATTATTCTTATTTGTGACAATACATTTTGCCCATTTTTTTCTTGAATTATTTATCCTTTTCTCACTGATTTATAGAAGTCACTTTAGACACCTGAGTTATTTTGGTGAAAATACTTAATATTCAAAGTGACTGTCTTTACTGTCAGAGATTGCACAGAGACGAAGTTAAGCTTCTGAGAGGATGCTTCATTGTTTGTCAGTGGCCCCACATTATTTGTTGAGTGAGCAAACCGGGAAGCAGAGAGCTATGGACCTTAAGAGCACTGGTATTTATTAGAAAGCTGATAATATTTCTGTATTTCAATACTCCCCCATGAGGGTGCCTCATTTTGTTCATTCTTTTCCAACCTATTTATGGATATGAACTGTGTTCCTTTACAGAAATTTCCAAGGAAACTCAATTTCTTTCATTGATGAAAATGTATGGAAAGCATACCATTGGGCTGAGACACTGTGAGTACACGCTCCCAAAACATGAATACAAAAAACTAACTGCATTGTAAGAGCTTTCTTGTTCTACTATTTTGAGGTCAGTATGTCAGAAAAAGTATTCCCCTCTCCATGTCACAATCAACATCTGTTGATTATAATTCTATGGTTGTTTTAACAAGGCATAGAATTTGAAATAAGAATCATTTATCAGTAATACTGATTATATTCTTAGTAGATAAAAAGTGATAGGGATAGTGAAGACCTTCATTGTGTCCTAACTCCCTACCTATGAGGGAATAATCACTGCTCTGAGTTTGGCATATATCCTTCCAAAAACTTACCTACAAACATATTTACATAGAGCATAATAGGTTTGTTGTGTGGTTTCTTTTTTTTTAACCTAAATAGTAACATCCCGCAACTTGGCTCTTTCACTTCATGGTTTCTCCTGGATTTCTTTCCCTTCTAGTACTCAGTCAGTTATCCTATTCATTTAACTCCTACATGAAATTCTATAGTATGGATGGCCATTTCACAGTTTACTTAATAATCCCGCTATTGATGGATTTTGGATTATGTCCACTTCTCATGTATTGCTTCAAGGAAAATCCTTGTGCACACTTGTGAACATGGACAAGCATTTTGCAAAATAGAAGTCTAGAAAGAAAATGGGGAGGCTAGTGCTGTGGCAGAGCGGGAAAAGCCTCCACCTGCCATGCCAGCATCCCATATGGGCACTGGTTTGAGCCCTGGCTGCTCCACTTCTGATCCAGATCTCTGATATGGCCTGGGAAAGCAGTGGAAGATTGCCCAAGTGCTTGGGCCCCTGCACCCATGTGGGAGACCTTGAAGAAGCTCCTGGCTCCTTGCTTTGAATCAGCACAGCTCCGGCAGTTGTGGCCAACTGGGGAGTGAGCCAGTGGACTGAAGATCTCTCTCTCTCTCTCTCTCTGCCTCTCCTTCTCTCTGTGTGTAACTTGACTTTCAAATAAATAAATAAATCTCAAAAAAAAATGAAAATAGATGGAGACTACAGAAATAGGAAATTTTAATCGCCCTCAGAAAAGCTGTGCACACTTACTTACACTCCAGCTAACAGAAAATAAGAACATTCATTTCCCTTCATCCTTTTTAAAAAGATGTATTTGTTTACTTGAAATATGAGAGTTGAGGGAAGGGGGAGATGGAGCGAGAGCAAATGAGAGAGTGAGAGAAAGAGAGAATCTTCAATCCACTGCTTTATCCCCAAATGCCCAAAACAGCCATGGCTGGGCCAGGCCAAAGCTAAGATCTAATACTTGATTCTGGGTCTCCCACAAGGATGGCGAGGAATCAAGCACTTGGACCATCATCTGCTGCCTCCTAGGTGCACTAGCAGGCATGTGGCTCAGAAGCAGAGGGCCCAAAACTTTAACCAAGCTCTCCAATATGGAATTTGCGCTTCTCAAGTGAGGGCTTAGCCTGCTATGCCCCAACACTGACTCTTCAAGCCTTCACCTTTTCACCTCGGGATGCTCTGTATTTTGCTAATGTGACAGGCAAATAAAAGGGTTCCCAGCTGAATTTGGATTTCTCTGATTACTCATAAATTTAAATGTCTTTATATACTTATTGAATATCTATGTTTCGTTGAGGTTTTGTCCACTGTCCATTTGTTGAATTATCTTTTCCTTACTGATTTTTGAAAGGAATCAGTTTAGACTCCCAATTTTGGGGGAAAATACTTAACATTAAAAGTAATTAACTAAAAATAAAAATCTATCATGTCACCTCAGACAGTGAACTAGAAATTTTGAAGTGCTGAGTGTAACATAATAATAATAATAATAAAAAGAATTAACTGACATTTTTCACAACAGTTTGCGGGTTATATCACTGGGACAACTTGTATAGACATCATAAATTATTTCTGAATACAAACAAGACATATAACAGACAAAGGAGAAGGGTTATGATCACTTTAAGATAAATTTTCCCAGGGCCTGTGCAGTGGTGCAGTGGTGCAGTGGGCTAAGCTGCTACTTGTGGCGCCGGATTCCTCTACGGGTACCAGTTCTAGTCCCAGCTGCTCCACTTTAAATCCAACTCTCTGCTATGGCCTGAGAATGCAGTAGAGGATGGCCCAAGCACTTAGGTCTGTGCACCCATGTAGGAGACCCCAAAGAGGCTCATGGATCCTGGCTCCTGGCTTCCAATTGGCCCAGCTACAGCCATTGCAGCCATTTGGGGAGTGAACCAGTGGATAGAAGACCTTTCTGTCTCTCCTCTCCATCTGTAATTATAACTCTCAAACAAATAAATAAAATCTTTTTTAAAAAAGATAAAAGTTTCCCCTTAGCCTACTATCTCATTTCTGATGGGAAAATGCTAGAATCAGGCAGTTGTGACTTTTAATTTATGATATTTCTTAAATACAATACACAGTTTATATTTATTTTGGTTATGCTTCGTTTGAAGATGTCCCAAACTTGTAAGAAAAATCAAAGTCAGGGCTGGCACTGTGGCATAGCAGGTAAAGCCACCACTCGCAGTGCCAGCATCCCATATGGGTGCCAATTTGAGTCTCAGCTGCTCCACTTCTGATCCAGCTCTTTGCTATGGCCTGGGAAAGTAGTGGAAGATGGCCCAAGTCCTTGGGCCCCTGCACCCACATATGGGAAGACCTGGAGGAAGCTCCTGGCTCCTCATTAGCACAGCTCCGGCCATTGTGGCCAATTTTGGAGTGAACCAGCGGATGGACGACCTACCTCTCCCCTCTCCCCTCTCCCCTCTCCCCTTTCCCCTGTCCTCTCTCCTTTCTCCCTTCTCCCCTCTCCTTCTCTCTGTGTGTAACTCTTTCAAATAAATAAATAAATCTTTAGAAAAAGAAAAAATCAAAGTCATCTGACACAAAACTAAATAACACTAGTTTCCTCTGAAGAGTGAAGAAGGGAGTTGGAAAGGCTAAGGGATAAAGGGAAGGGGAAGAAAATTTAATTTTTATTTGAGAGGCAAAGGCAGCATGCTATAATACACTGTTCACTCCCCAGATGCCTGTAGTGGTGAGACTGGGTCAGTCAAACTCAGGAACCTCAAACTCAGTCTTGTTCTCCTATATGGATGGCAGGGATTTAAATACTCAGCCATCATTACTGCCTCCCAGGTCAACCTTAACTTGTAGCCCTGGCATACCTCAAACATGGGGCTTTGGTACTAGAGTTTGGGGGAAAAACAGAAGGAAATGGCAGTTTTGCCAATCTTGGTGCCTCCCAGTGTTAGGTTCTAACAGGGACATTGTGACCCACAGAGCAGACATTACATTTATGATTTGGTGGGAAGGATGGGTAGGTGTATAGAGATGGACAAAAAAGGGAGAGTGGGAAAAATGGTTTAAATTAAAATACAACAGACATCACCACCCTAAAAGTAAATTAAAATCAGGATATTTAAACAGCACCATTATCCTCTACATACGGAGTTATTCCTATGAAGCACACAGCTGCAGTTAGTTGTCATTTTGATTCAGAAGTACCTCTTTCATTTTCCAGAATCCTCAGTGAAAATAACTTGACTGAATTACATAAGGACTCATTTGAAGGCCTGCTATCGCTCCAACACTTGTAAGTCATTTAATCATATTTATTTATGAGATTTTAGTTATATTATCTAGGAAATAAATATGGGTCCCAGCTAGATAATCCCTAAGGTTTCTTCTGGAAGTCTACACTGTAGGGTCTCATATCTCTAATGTGGAATACCTATTATGTGCTTTGTGTTTTAAAATTATATAAACAAGAAGCAGAAAAAACTTCACTTTTAGAGGAAAGTGGTAATATCTGATTAGTTACTGATAACCATATGGACCCTGTTTTATAAATATTCATATACTGATTGATTATATTTGTGTTTAATTTACAAGCAATGGATGAAATAGGATCCAAGGTCTGTCTTCATACAGGTCCTAAGTTAAGAATGAGTTTTACATTTATAAAGGACTGTAAAGAAAAACAAAGAAACAAGAAAATGCAACAGAGACAATATGTGGCCCACCAAGTCTCAAACATTTATCATCTGGCCTTTACAAACAAGGTTTGAACAAGTTGGCTTAATACAACAAAGGGAAGAAAACAGAAACCAACAACATTAATTTGAATGCCATCAACTGAAAGTTGTTAAATGATCTAATCTTGAATAAGTTAATCTTTAGCCATTAAGTGACTTGCTAAACAGGTAAATTATATAAACAATATTATCAAGAATACTAAGCTACCAAGGGAACAGATTTGGCATTCATGATTTCAATTAAGGAACTATTATACCCATGCTGGAAATAGATAATTAAAACAATGGCTACATAGTATTGGGAAGTGTACATCATTAATCCTTATTGGGCTAATTACTGGGCCTCTTTAGCAAATAGATTCTTGTCTCAAAAGTACAAGGCTTAAGGAACATAGCATGTGATACTGAAAACATTTCTTTGAATGATCAGAACTTCTAGGCCAAAGAGGACAACCACATCTGCATGGTTCCTCTGAGCACCTTTGCCATCTGGGCTCTGGAACCTTGCAAACATGTTTGGAGAAAAACAAATGAGACTACTGCCGGTAGAATAGGCCCTTCATGGTTTCTGCTGGAAAATCCCTTGTAGCCTAATTAGTTTATGCTAGCATATGTATTCACATCACTTTCAAAATGCCAATCAATTGTTTAAAGCTGAAAGAGAAAGCCAAACACTTTGTCTAGTACTGGAGACACATAAATGAGTAAGACAGGATCCACCTTCCCAGGAGCTCACAATCTTGCAGGGGAAACAAATACACAAGCTCAAACCAAGACCCAACAAGCGCTATGTAGCTGACAGAATGCTGCGGAGGGGCCAGGGAATAATAAAACCACATTGCTTTTTAAAAATTCACTTTTCCTTCTTCTACCTACTCAACCATTCATTTATTTCAGAAACACCTGAGTTTATTTCCATGAGTCAGTTTGAAACATAGTGGGCAATGTAGATGAGCAAGGCCAAATCCATGCTTTCAAGAAGTTTATGTTCTGGGGAAATGGAAGGCACAAGTAACGATATGAAAAGAAATGGATATAGAGTCCAGACGAAGGAGAAGAGACTTTGGGCTGGGTCAGGGATGATGTTACTGGGAGCAACGCCAGTTGAACAGGACTTCCAAGGGGGCAGTGTGCATCATCAAGCAGACATCTTGGAGAGAATATCGTGGGAGAAAGGGAAAACATGGGAGCTTCTGAGGAATGCCATGGGTATCCATAGGGAAGCAGGGAAAGCTGGAGACTGAAGCCATGTCTTCCAGGCCTTTGAATGCTGAGCAAGAGTCACCATGGGGAACCATGCTGTCACAGCAGTGCTCTAAAACAGACTTGAGCTTGCATCAGTTCCCTGGGGCTCTGAACCCTACCCCACAGTTACTGCCTGAGTCAGTCTAGAACAGGGCTGAGAATCTGCATTTCATAAGCACCTAGGTGATGCTGGAATTGGAGAGTCACTTAGGGCAAGTCCCACTGGTGACTGTGGGTGGGACAGGTGAGAGAAGGAGATTCTAGAGATTGAGCCACCAACAGATGAGTTGCAGGTGAAAAGTGAGGGTCAAATTGTAATCAGTGGAAGTTAGAGAGTCCTCTACCACCAAGAGTATTTTCAAGTGAGAATCCAGTGTCGTGCTGTTTTCTGACATTTCTATCATGGCTTTCATGGAATATCAAGCAACAGGCAACAAATAAATTTCCTCTAGTATGACAGAAAGTGTAATTCTGAATCAGTTCAAAATCATGAATTAATTAGAGCACCAATTTCCTTTCCAATGGTTTGAAAGGGCATCTTTTTTTCTGGTATTGAATGAAGTTAGAAAAATAGGACTAAACCAGGAAAGGTGTGAAAATGTGAGTGTTCTTTTGAATACTAGACATTAAAAATGGAGATGACAGCTTTGCTCCTTGTTTCAAATGGATGAAGACTATGAAAGTTCATCTAATCAATTCTCCCTCTCTCAGGGAAGTTTACCACCACAATCTATCAAGATCTATAGTTGTGTATGTCATTTATGAAGGTTCTAACAGTGAGACTATTAGGAGAGGTTATAAGAAGGGTTAATATCTCCAGAAGGTCAAATACAAGTCCAAAGCTTTACAGTTTAGGTAAAAACTGAATATCAGACATTATCAAATGCAAATTTTATTACCCCACTGACTACATAGGTAATAGCTAACCAAGGCAATGTTTTCCTTTCCTAGAGATTTATCCTGCAATAAAATAGAGTTTATCGAAAGACGTGCATTTGAGTCACTCCCTTTTCTGCAGTCTGTGTAAGTTACAATCTCATCACAATTGGAATTTTAATAAATCTTCACTGTTCACCTTGAAATAGGGTTAAGCTTCTACTTTACATTTGTAGTAGAAGGTTACTAAAATTCTGTGACAGGTCCTTTCCCTCTCTAGCAGAGATGCTATCAGATACAAAGGTCAGAGTGAATCCCACAGAGCAGTGCTTCTCAGCCAACAGGAGTTTGCATTTAGGTAACATTTTACAGCCCTGCACGTGCTGCTGGCACCCAGTGGGCCAAGGCCAGCCTGCTGTTAAGCCACCTACTATGGACAGCACAAACCTCCACTAGAAAAGCATTATCGAATCCAAAATGTCAATAGCATTCAAGTTGTGAAACTGTTCCAGAGAAATAAAGATCACGCAGTACAAGTATGTCGTGTGTAATATGAAAATGATACGATGAAATTTATTGTAAATGTCCAAGTATAATTCAGAACCAAATCTTCCAGTACCTGTAAATTCTTTAGTGTGTAGATAAAATGTGGAAGTATTGTTTCATCTATAAAAATTAGAATCCCTCCTGAGAGAAGAGTATTCTTAAAATATATCTTTTTTCTTATTCATTCTCTTTGATTGTGTCTTTTATTGTAGAAATCTTGGTTGCAATTTACTGACAGAACTGAGCTTTGGGACATTTCAGGCGTGGCATGGAATGCAGTTTTTGCACAGTGTGTAAGTGAAATAGATGATGAACACATATTTTAAAACCATTTATGTGTAAAAATTGTATATAGTTATGGTTATCTGGGTATTAAGCCCTGTATATAAACTCTGCAAAGGAGGTCTTAATTTCCATTTTTTTTTTCAAAAATCTAACACCAAGTACTCTGGGAGAAAAACATTCTTGTGCTTTCTCAGGGTAACCTGCTTTTAAGTCATAATGCAAAAATAATTCCTGGGACCCAGCCAAAGGGCACATCTCTCCCCATCACCCAGATCATGAGCTTTTTCCAAAATGTATTTAGCTCTCGATTTATAAATTATCTGTGGATACTAAGAACCTTTGAAATAGGAAGAAGTGGTGTATATGTTAAACTGTAGGCATGGAAAGCCAAGATATCATGGAAAAGAAAAAAAGAAGAAGACCTAAATGAAAGATCTCTGCGAGTGAGATCCCAGTGGAAAGAACGGGGCCATCAAAGAAGGAGGTACCTTTCTCTGAAGGGAGGAAAGAACTTCCTCTTTGACTATGACCCTATTGGAATAAGATCAAAGTCAGCGAACTCTAAAGGCTTCTATAGCCTTGGCAACTCATGACTAGAGCCTAGGGAGATTACTGACGCCATAAACAAGAGTGTCAAATTGTTAAGTCAGCAACAGGAGTCACTGTGTACTTACATCTCATGTGGGATCTGTCCTTAATGTGTTGTCTAATGTGCAGTGATGCTATAACTAGTACTGAAACAGTATTTTTACTCTTTGTGTTTCTGTGTGGGTACAAACTGATGAAATCTTACTAAGTATATGCAGAATCGATATTCTGTATATAAAGATAATTGGAAATGAAAAAAAAACCCTGGTGTTAAATTGGAAATGGCATAGAAAATTAATTAATTTTTAAAAAAATATTATGTAGGATCTCTGTCTTTAATGTGCTGTACACTCTTATTTAATGCTATAACTAGTACTCCAACAGTATTTTTTTCACTTTGTGTTGCTATATGGGGGCAAACTGTTGAAATCTTTACTTAATATATACTAAACTGATCTTCTGCATATAAAGAGAATTGAAAATGAATCTTGATGTGAATGGAAGGGGAGAGGGAGCGGGAAAGGGGAGGGTTGCGGGTGGGAGGGAAGTTATGGGAGGGGGGAAGCCATTGTAATCCATAAGCTGTACTTTGAAAATTTATATTCATTAAATAAAAGTTTAATAAATGAAAAAAGACAATAAATAATAAATGTTGGAAAGGAAAAAAAACTGTAGTGTAAAAAAAATAAGAAAATACACTGCTCTAGCCTAATCCCACATGTTCTGTCCTGACTAAACTGCAACAGAAAGTGAGTTTTATTCCCTTTCAGCTCTATAATTCTGTGATGTTCAATGGCCTGAGGGAATTATAGATTCAAGATAAAGATTCTCCACTAAACCTGACATTGAAAGACTATCCACCTGTTCTGTGGTTCAGAATCCCTGTCAAACACAATTCATTTTGGTTATGATGGAAGGTTTTAGGATGTGTTGGGGATGGACCAACAGTGCCTGCAGATATTTAGGAAGAACACTGAGAGTCTGTTTTTCCTTCACCCACACACCGGGGAGCTGGTTCCTGGAGCCCCCACACCAAGTGGTTTTGGTAGCATCAGTAAAAATGGCCTCAACATATATCTTTCCATTAGAGTCCCTCCTAAGGGGCCGAGTTCCACTACAGTTTTCTGTAGACAACATAGGGAGAAAATCTGTGGAATCACAGTGGATGAAAAGTAATGAATTCATTTAATAATATTCACTGAGTGCCAGGTCCACCAAGTGCCAGGTGCTGTATTAAGTGCTGAGGGTACAAATTGGAATGGGACAGAAGTTTTGCCTCCAAGAGACTTTCATGCCAGCAGCAGGAAGTTGGACATTGATGGGAAAATGAGTGACAGCCATGCTAGCATCTGCACAGCAAGGCCAGAGAGGAGCTGAAACAGTAGGAGCACAGAGTTAGGGATGGTGCACAGTGGACGAGGCACCTGTTCATTTATCTCAAGATTCTGTGTCCATCTTAAGCAAAAGAAAAAAAGCATTTGCTTCATGGTGATGCAAAACCCAGAGCTAGCTGGTATTGGAAACAAATTCTCTTATCATACAATCTGAACATATCTAACTCGTGGTTACTTCAAAAATGGGCATAATGGCTGTAATACACCAAGTGTGTGTTGAGAGCTGGTCTCCTTTATTTGGGGACATATTCTTTTATTAGACAAAGCTAATCTGCTTCAAGGAAACTTTTGCTATCCTGAGATGAAAGCCTACTGCCTCTCTTCTCAAAGGCCCATTGCTCCAGGAAGACACCAGTAATCTTGTGCCCAAAGACTAGGGTTTTTAAAGTGAAAACAATCCTGTTCACTGCATTACAGAGTCCAGAAAAGAGTTCCAGCAGAGCTGGATTCATCATGAACTGCAGCCTAAGCTTCAAGGCTTTACGCTTGCACGTGCTCCTTCCAAGGTCCTGGGAGGGGCTGGAGCAATTTTTATATTCATAATTTTGCATGTTTCATTATAAGGGATTCCCCAAATTAGGTAAGGCTCAGGCTCAGCAAAATTTGCATTCACCCTTAGTTTGCACGTACTACATGCAGTCCAGTAAATAGTCTTCTGAATGAAGCCTCTGTGTAAAAACAGCAGTGTGGTAGGATCAGTCTATTGTGAATATGAAATCCACCTCAAAGACATGCCAAGAGCTTACCAGTGACATAACACTCTTTGAATAGTAATACTCATCAATCTTTCAGCTGAAAACAGAAATGAAATATATTATGGAAAATCAGCAGTAATTGATAATTCTAAACATTAAGTATACTTTATTTCTTCTGCTTCATTCATGTACATTAAGTCTTAAACCAATGGCTTCTTTCTAAAAATTGTTTTAGGCACTTCATTGTTTCTCACAATACAAGTTTCATAGTTTAGTAATGGAAGAACTCTAGGGTGTAGAGAGCTGCAGCCTTATCCAGACAGAGCACATCCACATGCTCACTCGTCTGTTACTCACAAGCACTGTGGGTAACTAGGAGGAGAGTCCAGGCTTTCTCCCTCCTCGGGTATTCGCCCCACTGTTGACACGGTAGGTGAGCCGGGTGTGGTCGTACACTGAAGGTCAGCCATGGGCATCGCTTCCTTCAGGCAAGCTGTGGATGCACCTGCATTTGCACACTGCTGGCACGGTCATCCCTCTGTGGTGTGTCCTGGAATCCAAACAGCATCTCCCCAAACTCAGAGAGAGGCATAAACCTTACAGATGAAGAGAACAGGTCTGCTCTTTGGGGTGTTTTGTAAGGGTTCGCAAGTTTTCACATTGTCACTTCCTGCAACTATTACACTTTTCTTCTCATAGTCTTTTCGTCTGCACCACATTCTCATCTGTGTAACAAGAGGTCTTCTTTTCTCTTAAGGTAATTCTTCCTCTGCCCCATACACTTCTCTTAAAGTATTCTCTTCATTGGCTTTAGTTTTTTTTTTCTTTTACTTTTTTCTTTAAGATTCATTCATTTATTTGAAAGTCAGAGGCAAGACTGGTGCTGTGGCACAGCAGGTTAATGACTTGGCCTGAAGTGCCAGTATCCCATATGGGTGCTGGTCTGAGACCTGGATGCTCCACTTCCCATCCAGCTCCCTGTATGGCCTGGGAAAGCAGTGGAAGATGGCCCAAGTCCTTGGGCCCCTGCACCTCTCTCCCTCTCTCTACCTATTCTCTCTCTGTGTAACTCTGACCTTCAAATAAATAAATCAAGGAAGGAAAGAAGGAAGGAAGGAAGGAAGGCATTACAGAGAGGTGATAAGGGGGGTCTTCCATCCACTGGTTTACTCCCCAAATGGCCAGAATAACTGGAGCTGAGCTAGCTGATCCAAAGCCAGGAGCCAGGAGCTTATTCCAGGTCTCCCACATGGGTGCAGGGGCCCAAGGACTTGGGCCATCTTCCACTGATTTTCCAGGCCATAGCAGAGAGCTGGATCAGAAGTGGAGGAATGGGGACTCAAACCAACATCCCATATGGGATGCTGGCACTGCAGGCGGTACATTTACCTGCTACACCACAGCGCTGGCCCCCACCATATACATCTTTAATTCCTCCTTTTATTAGGTTATTACATTTTAGGCACTATACTAAGTACTTACACAAGTGAGATAACATGAAGACCGCACAACAGTGCTTGGAAAATGGTACATGATTATACAGGTGCTTCCATCTTCCCAACAACTCTTGCCATTTAGAAATGATAACCCCTATTGTGTGGGTGAGGGAGGTTAAACTGAGTAACTTGGTTACTTAGTTCATGCTGTTAATAAGTGATACAACTACTTAGGAACTTTGTGAGAAATTGTCTGTGCAGCTCTTTGTTCCCTGGTGAACAAGAGCTGAAGGAGGGCAACTTCGCCTTTTTGTGCATTGTATCTTTTTTTTAAAAGATTTATTTATTTATTTGAAAGTCATAGTTACACACGGAGTGAAGGAGAGGCAGATAGAGAGAGAGAGAGAGAGAGAGACCTTCCATCTGATGGTTCACTCCCTAGCTGGCCACAATGGTGGGAGGCATGCTGATCTGAAGCCAGGAGCCAGGAGATACTTCCGGATCTCCCACACAGATGCAGGGGCCCAAGGACTTGGGCCACCTTCTACTGCTTTCCCAGGACATAGTAGAGAGCTGGATCAGAAGTAGAGCATCCAGGACTTGAACCGGTACCCATATGAGATGCTGGCACTGCAGGCAGTGGCTTCCCACTATGCCACAGCATTGGCACTGTGCATTGTATCTTGAAGTTGACTTCTGCAATGAACAGGGCTCTCAGAGCAGAGAGTTCCATCTCCCTCTGGAATTCCACATTTTCAGTGTTCAAGGCCATGCCGCCTCTCGGCTTTCCTAGGTCTCCAGTCCTCGCTCTTGAACTTAACCCTTACATCGCCTGGTGAGGTAAATGCCACAAAGAAAGACTCAGAGATTTCCTTACCCAGTCACTTGCTGCTTCATTGTAGGGCCCTTGCTTCTTCCCTTGTTCCTCACACAGAGTCTTCTTCAAGACTCTTCTATTCTCAGAACTTTGATTAAAATTCAAGCAATTTCAGACTCCTCAGACTTTGCTCCTGAGAAAGGTTTATGTGATGGAGTCAGAGGTCTTCTACTGAGAAGCTTCACAGCTCATGGGGTAAAGGAAAAGGAGTCTATGTCCTCAGGCACGACAGACACCCTGGACCAAGGACAAGGCCACTCTGCTTATTTCCTCTGCCTCCTTTCTCTGAGAAGCAAGGATTCCCTGCATACCTTGGGATTCTAGCATACAGACTGTGTTTTCACGGCCCCATCTGTACATTCTTCAGTTAAAGCTGTGAGGATTTCAGCATATCCAGGTCAGAAGTTCTTCTGTTTCCTCAGTTAATACAAAAGAAATGTAGCCCATCTGCTGGGTCTGTGTAAACGAGTTTAGAGGAGAAATTGGCAGTAAAGAGATGTTCTACTTACTTTGTGAGCCAGTTTACTCTGTCCCATTGTTCTACATCAAAAAGCTAAAGCAAAAATATGTTTTCTATTCTAATAAGGTAAATTTTACATGATCATTTAGAACAAATATTTCTTACACTTGGACTCTGATTTGCAGGGGCTATAAAAAAGCTGCCACATTTTACTCCCACAAGCATATCAAAAAGACAATGGAGTAAGATTCAATAGACCATCAATTATAAAGTGAAGGAACTGGGCCAGAAATGGTGGAATCCATATGAACCTCAAAACATAATGTGGCTGGTGCCGTGGAACAATAGATTAATCCTCTGCCTGTGGCGCTGGTACCCCTGGTTCTAGTCCCATTTGGGGTGCCAGATTCTGTCCCGGTTGCTCCTCTTCCAATCCAGCTCTCTGCAGTGGCCTGGGAGTGCAGTGGAGGATGGCGCAGGTCCTTGGGCCCTGCACCTGCATGGGAGACCAGGAGGAAGCACCTGGCTCCTGGCTTCGGATCGGCACAACGTGTCCACCATAGGGGCCACTTGGGGGGTGAACCAATGGAAGGAACCTTTCTCTCTGTCTCTCTCTAACTCTGCCTGTCAAAAAAAAAAAACATAATGGTCCATGGTAAAGAGCATCTGTAGAGTCCACCTAGAGCTGTTGAGACAGTTCCTGCTCAGTCTCTCCACTGCCCATGCATAACCCTAATGAAGAAATGAATGCTCTGCAATGGGAGGAAGAGGTAGGAGAGTAGAGAGTGGCCTTGTAGTGTGACTTCACTGGAGACAAATGCAAGGCCCCTATGTCAACTGCAGAAGGGCTGCCTCATTAAAAGGAAAGGCTGAGCCATTTGGTACAAGGCCATGGGTGCTGCTAAGGAAGAGTGAAGCAGTGGAGAACAACAAACATGGCCAAATAGTCTGGGCTACTTAATGCTCTACCATCATTCTTCACAGCTTGGGGAAAGGGTGCCAAGGGGAGATGCAGAGGCCAAGGAGCCTTCTTGCACAAGGCTCCCTCGTGATCTCACAGAATAAAGAACAAAACAGAAGATAGTCAAAATCCAGTCTGAGAAACCTTGCTTTGCCAATCACGTGATACATTTTTCATCTAGCATCCTTACTGAATATTAAATAATTGAGTTGAACAAGTTCATAATACTAAAAATATCTGGGAGAACACAGTTGAATGGGGGAGATCACTGGCAAGACAATACATGGCTCTTGAACTCACCACTGACCCTGAACTTGATCACAGAAGAATCAGATGTTTCATTCTTTTCCCAGATAGCAGCATGTCTGGTTTTCTGGCACCTGTGCTTTATCTATTACAATATGGTTCTGTTTCAAAACTGAAATAGAATCCACTTATCATAAAATGCATACAATCCAGTGGTGTCCAGTATAGTCATTCACAAGGCTCTACAATAATCTCCATTATCTGATTCTGTCACCAGAGAGAAGTCATGTGGGGTTCTTGTCTTCATGCAAGAAAGAATTCAGGCGTGAGAGAGCAAAGTAGCAAGGTTTCACTGGGGACAGGGCATCTGTCAGAATGGAAGGGACAGAGAGAGTGTGCCCAGTCACTCGGACCAGGGGAAAGCAAGGTGGTGTGTTTGAGCAGAGAGAATACACCTGGCAGGCCAGGCGGGCAGCTCAGTGGAGAGCAGAGAGCTGAGCGTGCAGTCTTTGTCTAGACTGGGGCTTATAAGGAAAATGGGGTCCAGGTTTTTCCTTCCCCTCCTCCTTCTCCTCCCCTAGGACAAATGGTTTATTAAATGTTAATCAGGAAATGCCTCCCCAGGTTTGCTGGACAGAGGGGCTTGCCCCTCGGGTGCCTGTCTGATGTTTATCAGGCCAGATGCTAAGGAGAGAGCATTCCCATGGCGGAAGGGCTGGGACCATCTGGAAGATCATCAGGGTCTGGGCAGGACTTTGAAGTGAGGATGCTGGGTTCCTGCAGATGCCGGCTTCCTCAGATCCTTCTCTCTCTCTCTCTCTCTCTCTCGCTCTCTCTCGCTCTCTCTCACTCTCACACACACACAAAGAGAGAGAGAGAGAGAGAGAGAGAGAGAGGCTAATTTCTAGCTTCCTACCTAACAATTTCAGAACATTTTTATCACCCCAGAAAGAAACACTGTGCCAGTTAGAAATCACTCCCCAGTTTTCTTCCCCATTCCTGGCCTAGGAAACCATTAATTTGCTTCCTGTCCCTATGGGTTTGCCTATTCTGAACATTTTATACAAATGCATCATACAGTATTGCAGCCTTTTGCATCTGACTTCACATGATATAGATCTATTCAGATTTGTTAATTTGAAGTCAGGTTCAGCAGTTTGTATCCTAAGAACGTGTCCATTCCATCCATGTTTCCTAATTCACTGGCATATAGTCCTCAGTTTTCCTTTTATCTTTTTGATGTCTATAAAGTCAATAGTAATGTCCCCGTTCATTCCTGATTTTAATAATTTTATTGGTCAGTCTAACTTAAGTGTGTTGATCTTTTCAATAAGCCAATTTTTATTATATTGACTTTTCTCTATTGTTTTTCTATATTTCCGCTCTGAACCTTATTCCATTCATTTTTGCTTTGCTTGTTTATTTGGGAGGAAGTTTGGGTACAGACATGAGACTTATAAACATTTGAATTTACATATATAAACTTCCCTCTGAGCACTGCTCCAGCTGCATCATGTAAGTATTGAAATCTTCTGTGTTCACTTTCATTCCTACCAAAATAGTTTCTGGTTTCCTTTGTGATTTCTTCTTTGAACCACCGGTTATTCATGGGTGCTGATTTCCACTTATATGTGAACTTCCCAGATGTTTTTCTGCTTAGATTTCTAATTTCTAATTTCATTCTACTTTAGTTGAAAACATACTCTGTATGATTTCAGTGCTTTTAAATGTATTGAGATAGGTCTTGTGATGTAACATATGATCTTCCTAGAGAATGTTCTGTTTACACTAGAAGAGAATACATCTTTAGCATTTTTATGCTGATATTGCTGGGAATTGCTCTGTAGAAGTCTGGTACATCTAGATGGTTTATATTCATTCAAGTTTTCTTTTTTAAAAATATTTTATTTATTTATTTGAGGGAGTACAGAGCGAGGGAGAAACAGAGAGAAAGGTCTTCCACCCACCGGTTCACTACCCAAATAGCCACAACAGCCAGAGCTGAACCCATCCAAAGCCAGGAATCAGAAGCTTCCTCTGGGTCTTCCCACACAGGTACAGGGGCTTGCTTTCCCAGGCCATAGCAGAGAGCTGGATGGGAAAAGGAACGGCCGGGACACAAACCAGCACCCATCTGGGGTGCCGCTGCCACAGCTCCCAGCCCACTCCCTAAATGCCTGTACTGGCCAGGGTTGGATTAGGCAAAAGCCAGGAGCTGGCAACTCAGTCCATGTCTACCCAACATGGGCAACTGGAAACTAACCACTTCAGCCACCACTTGCTGCCTCCCAAGGTCCACACTTGCAGGAAGCTGTAATTAGGAGCAAAGCTCAGACTCCTTTGCAAACACTCTAATACAGGATGCAGGCAACCCAAACAGTGGTTGAACCACTAGACCAAATGGCCATCCCCCTTTTTTCTACAATATATTCAAGTTATTTCCTTAGTGGTTGTCCTAGAAATTATAATTAACATATTAGTTTTACATTTTTCTTCAGATTACTATCAAAATAACTTCAATAGCATACAGAAACTTTGCTTTTCTAAAGCTCCATTCTTCCCCTACCTTTATACTGCTATCTAATTTAATAACTGTAAATTTACAAAGTTCAACTTTTGCATTGTTTTGGCTTTCCCCCTCCCCAACCTCCCT
Organism: Lepus europaeus; assembly: GCF_033115175.1. Taxonomy (NCBI): domain Eukaryota; kingdom Metazoa; phylum Chordata; class Mammalia; order Lagomorpha; family Leporidae; genus Lepus; species Lepus europaeus. The sequence goes on from NC_084844.1 coordinate 63,873,073, forward strand.
CCCTCCCACAGCCATCCCATCTTCCACTCCCTCTCCCATCCCGCTCTTCATCAAGTTTCATTTTCAATTATCTCTATATACAGAAGATCAACTTAGTATATACTAAGCAAAGATCTCAACAGACTGCACCCACACAACCACACAAGATATAGAGTACTGCTCGACTAGTAGTTTTATCGTTAACTCTCATAGTACAACACATTAAGGACAGAGATCCTGCATGGGGAGCATGTGCACAGTGACTCCCATTGTTGATTTAACAACTGACACTCTTATTTATGACGTCAGTAATCACCCGAGGCTCTTGCCATGAGCTGTCAAGGCTATAGAAGCCTCTTGAGATCACCAGCTCTGAACTTACTTAGTCAAGGCCATATCACAGTGGAGGTTCCTTCCTCCCTTCAGCGAAAGGTGCCTCCTTCTTTGATGGCCCATTCTTTCTGCTGGGATCTTGCTCACCCAGATCTTTCATTCAGGTCATTTTCGCCACAGTGTCTTGGCTTTCCATGCCTGTGAGACTCTCATGGGCCTTTTAGCCAGATCTGAATGCCCCAAGGGTTGATTCTGAGGCTAGAGTGCTGTTTAGGGCATTTGCTATTCTATGAGTCTGCTGTGTGTCCTGCTTCCCCCACCAGATCACTCTCCCTTTGAATTTTATCCTTCATTATTTGCAGACACTGGTCTTTTTTTGTGAAATCTCTTCGATACTTACCCTATCTTTTTGATCAATTATGTACTTAAACTTATCACTTTAACAAGTGAGATGGCATTGGTACATGCCTCCTTGATAAGACTGAATTGGAATCCCCTGGCACATTTCTAGCTCTACCATTGGAGGTAAGTCCGAGTGAGCATGTGCCGACCTGTACATCTCCTCCCTCTCTTATTCCCACTCTTATATTTAACAGAGATCACTTTTCTGTTCATTTTGAATGCCTAAGAATAATTGTGTATTAATTACAGAGTTCAACCATATACTGCTTTTAACAATAAAGTTTGAGAATGTGGAATTAAAACATATTAGAAGTCCATGCATTTGAGGAGTCTTCAAAAGTTTACAGAAATGTGTATTACGGAAAAACTATGCAATTCTTGGTTGATATTTCTTCCCTGCAGCACACTGAATGTGCCATCTCACTGCCTTGGGGCCTCTATTGTTTCTGATGAAACATCAGCTATTAATCTTATTGACGATACCTAGTAGATGATGTTATTTTCTCTTGCTGCTTTCAAGATGTTCTGTGTTTGGCTTCTAATAGTTTTATTATGATATGTCTATATGTGAAATTCTTTCAGTTTATCCTACTTAAGAATTCCTTGAACTTCTTGCATATATAGATCCATAATTTTATTAAGTTTAGGAAGTTTGAGGCCACCATTTTTTTTTTTTGACAGGCAGAGTTAGACAATGAGAGAGAGAGACAGAGAGAAAGGTCTTTCTTTAACGTTGGTTCACCCTCTAATGGCCGCTGTGACCGGCGTGCTGTGGCTGGAGCACGACGCTGATCTGAAGCCAGGAGCCAGGTGCTTCTCCTGGTCTCCCATGCGGGTGCAGGGCCCAAGGACTTGGGCCATCCTCCACTGCTCTCCTGGGCCACAGCAGAGAGCTGGACTGGAAGAGTGGCAACCAGGACAGAATCCAGCACCCCGACTGGGACTAGAACCCAGGATGCCAGCGCCGCAGGTGGAGGATTAGCCTATTGAGCTGCAGCGCCGGCCTAGGCCACCATTTCTTCAAATATTCTTTCTCCTGTTTTCTCCTTCTGAAATTAGTAAGCTTGATGGTGTCCTACGCTCTAGGATTCCATCTGTCTTTCTTCTTTCTTCCTTCTTTCTGTTCCTTCAACTCAACAATCTCAATTTGTTATCAAGTTCCTGATTCTTTCTTCTGCTTAGTCAGATCTGCCACTGACACTCACTGGTGAATTTTCCATATTAATTACTATGTTTTTCAACTCCTCAATTTCTATTTGGCTCCTTTTTATAATTTCTGTGGTTTTTTTATTTAAAAAGCATACAAAGATGGTGATCTTCCACCCACTGTTATACTCCCCAACTATCTCCATCATGTGGGGCTGGGGCAGGCTGAAACAGGAAATGGGGAACTCAGTCCAAGTCTCCTATGTGGGTGGCATTACCGGCTTCCTCCAATACTCTGCATTAGCAGGAAGCTGAAGTTGTGAGTGGAATCAGAACTTGAACCCGGGCACTCTGCTATGGGAGCAGATGTCCCAAGCAGCATCTTGACTGCTGCACCAATCAGCTGTTCCTCTTTTTTAAGTAATTTCCATATTTAATATGGTCTATTTGATGAGGCATTGTTTTCATTAGTTCTTTACTAAACAAAACTAAATGGTTTCCTTTCTATTTTTCTCAACCAGGGTGTCCTCATCATCACTTCCATTTTAACATTAGTTTGAAAGTAGTGACTGACAGAGAGGTCTCCCATCTGCTGGTTCATTCCCTAAATGCCTGCAAAATCAGAGCTGGGCCAGGCCAAAGCCAAAAGCTTGGAAAACCATCTGGGTCTCCCACATGGCTGGCAAGGGCTCCCATACTTGAGGCAGAATCTGCTGTCTCCCAGCACGTGAATCAGCAGGAGGCTGAAATCAGAAGCCAGGTAGGATGTGGACATCCCAAGTGACAGCTTACCCACTGCACCACAACACCCACCTCTGAACTTATTTTAAATAACTGAATCAAATCTTTATCTAGTGAGTCCAATGTCTGGGTTTCCTCAGGGATAGTTTTTTGCTGAAACTGGCATTTCCCCTGAGTATGAGCCATATTTTGTTTCCTTCTTGCTCTCATAAAAAAAATGGACATTTTAAATGATGTAGCAATTCCAAAAATTAGGTTCCTGTCTCCACAGTTTGGTGTTACTAATGCTTGTTGTAGCAGATGCTGTTATCTAACCACTTTTCTGAACCAATGCTATAAAGTTTGTATTACTTATTGTTTGTGGCCATTGAAGTCTCTACTTGGTTAGCCTGGGGGTCAGGACTGAATAGAGAATTCCCTACAAGTCTGGAATCAACAAATCTCCCAGCTTCTGTCAAAGAGCTCCATGTACACGTTGTACTGTGTCCTTTCTGTTCTTAACCAGGCAGTCCAGGGCTGTATTAGCTTTCACTTCCCGCATGCACAGAACCTCAGGATCAGCCAGTTATAAAGAAGTCAGGGCCTCTTTAGGTCTTTCCTGGCAATGCTTATAAATAAGGCCTTCCAAATTCACAGGAATACATTCCACCATCTTCCAGTGTCCTGAGGGTATACTGCGGTGTTTCAAAGTTCTAATGAATATCTTATTCCTTAGCTTCTCACGTTAAGCTTTTTGATTGGACTATTTTTTGGTCCCAACTGCTATCCAGTGTCTCACACAGCTTCCATGGTGAAGCACTTGCCTGTAGTTATTTCCCAAAAACAGCCTCTGAGAGAGGCTTTTAACACTAATCAGCCCTCAGATAAACTAAAGACACAGCAGTCAAGCCAGTCTCCCTCACTCTCTCTGATGCTGGGCATACAGGCTATTTTTTTTTTGGAGAGTTTGAGGTTTTTTTGTTGTTGTTGCTCATTTTACACATACTTCTCTTTTCTCCTTATTATTCCTGATTTGGTTCAAATGTAGACAAAATAACTTAGACTAAGTCAAACATTATCCAACATTCATGTGATTACATATGACTTTGAGTATGCAAGTAATACATCTCATAATTTAAAAAAAATTTGAGAAGCAACAAATTAAAAATAAAATTCATCCACAATCCAAAAACCTAAACCCAAATATTACTAAGACATCAGTCTATTCCTAAAGCAGATGTTTCTTTTTTAACTTTTATTTAATAAATATACATTTCCAATGTACAACTTCTGGATTATAGTGGCTTTTTCCCCCCATAACCTCCCTCCCACCTGCAACCATCCCATCTCCCATTCCCTTTCTCATCCCATTCTTCATCAAGATTCATTCTCAATTATCTTTATATACAGAAGATCAACTTAGTATATACTAAGTAAAGATTTCAGCAGTTTGCACCCACACAGAAACACAAAGTATTAAGTACTGTTTGAGTACTAGTTATACCATTAATTCACACAGTACAACACATTAAGGACAGAGATCCTACATGGGGAGTAAGTACACAGTGATTCCTGTTGTTGATTTAACAATTGACACTCTTATTTATGACGTCAGTAATCACCTGAGGCTCTTGTCATAAGCTGCCAAGGCTATTTTTAAGGCTACCACTGAGCTTGCCAGGGAAGAACTGTCTAGGGCAAGTTAAATACACGAAACCCACACAAATCTCACTATTCTTACAGAAAGTCAGCCAATTTTCTTGAATAAATGCCCCACAGGTTGCTGCAAGCCTTTGGTTAAATTTCCAGAATTATGAAAAACTTGATTCTGACCACTTTTACCATTTTGCTGTTCCTTTTATGAAGGGATAAATTTTCAAATGTTCTCACTCCACTGTTTACATAGGTTTCCACTGATGTCACCTACAACATGGTTTTAAATCTCTAGTCTCAATGACTCTGAGCTAAATATTTAATCATGGGATATGATTAGAGAAAAGGAATAAAAAGAGAAACTAATTTTCATGAGAGCTATCCTGAAAAGGTTGATGAAATTTTCAAAGTACTTCTATATTTAGTCATCTCAAGCTTCAGATTAAAGTAACAAATATTTGGAACCCCTTTTCTTCACACATATTAGACACAGTCTGGCGGCAGGACTGAGTTCAAGCTCCAGCTTTGCTTCTTTTCTTTTTTTTTAATTTCTTTTTTTTAACTTTTATTTAATGAATATAAATTTCCAGTGTACAGCTTATGGATAACAATGGCTTCCCCCTCCCATAACTTCCCTCCCACCCGCAACCCTCCCCTCTCCCGCTCCCTCTCCCCTTCCATTTGCATCAAGATTCATTTTCAATTCTCTTTATATACAGAAGATCAATTTAGTATAAAGATTTCAACAGTTTGCACCCACATAGAAACACAAAGTGAAACACACTGTTTGAGTACTAGTTATAGCATCAAATCAAAATGTACAGCACATTAAGGACAGAGATCCCACATGAGGAGCAAGTGCACAGAGGCTCCTGTTGTTGACCCAACAAATTGACACTCTAGTTTATGGCGCCAGTAACCACCCTAGGCTGTCGTCATGAGTTGCCAAGGCTATGGAAGCCTTCCAAGTTCGCCGACTCTGATCATATTTAGACAAGGTCATAAAAGACAGAGTGAGGATAGTAACCAATGATCCTAAGAGTGGCATTTACCAGGTCTGAACAATTATACAGCATTAAGTGGGGAAGAGGACCATCAGTACACACAGGTTGGGAGTAGAGCCATTGGTGGTAGAGTAGAGGTTATGATTACAAAGGAACGAGGCCCAAGTGCGCTAGACGGGGTCTAGAACAAAGGACAGAGTCATTATTAGAGGAGCTAAGAAAGGTGCTGTCTAAGCTACAATTAAGTTTTCTGATTGAGAGGCAAATAGAACCTGATAGAAGGGGCTTGATAATAATCTGGTGGGCTTTAGGCCTTGTAAGTTAAGAGGCCCAGACCTATCTATCTCTTCACATGGGGTATATCCTAAGGGAGGTGTGAACCTCCTAGGGGAAGGCACTCTGTTGACTTTCATTACTTGGCTGGCCTGGGAGGAGAGCTGGCCAGGTAAAGGCAGGGGGCATCTCTAACAAGAAATTTACAGTTCTGCCTGCAATGTTCCTGACCCTACTTGACCATCCCCTCAGCTGCAGTGGTCACTTTGGAAGTTGGGCTGAGTGAAGGGCTTTTCAGCTTAGAGGCAATAAGATCTGTGGCTCTGACCTGGGCATCCTTCGACTCCAGGGCAGGTCCATTTCCAGTGATCCAACTCTTGGCAGAGCTGCCAGGGCTCTTCACAAGCTGACTTCTGCTGAAGCCCAGGCTTACCACATTGAAAGCCACTGCAGTGGACTGGCCTGTTGGGTCTCCTTGAGGGCAGATCACTGTACAGATCAGCCATTAATAGGCCTGCCACCCATTGCTTCTGATGCCTAGCTTTCTTTTCCTCTTGGTTTGTGTTAAAGCAGACCAGAAGATGCAAGTCAAGGGAGTGCCCGTGACCCATCTCTAATCTTCGGGGCCTGAACTACAAGTCTATAGTCACAGGCATGTTCTGTAGTAGTTTTTCTAAGGTAGACAATGCCCATGAGGAAAATTATATTCTCACTTTAAAACTTTCTTTCCTTTTGGTCTGAAATGGGGGTTTTTTCTACTTACTGTATACTTTGCTGATGGCGAAGTGAATCTAGCTATGAGATTATTATTTAAGTTCTTATTTTGGCTATGCTATTACAGAAAAATGTTAGCCATCTCTTTTATATGGTCTAAAGATTAAATTGTGCGTCCTACAGATTCCTTCATAATAGAATTAGTTTCCTATCTTGAAGAGAATAGAGAAATGAAAGAACAAGTTGGGCTTAGAATAGAGAAATGAGGGAGCAAGTCCTAGATCGCTTGCTGACAATAGCAATATCACATGAATACTTAGCAAACCGTTTCAACCATTAGATAACAACTTAAGAAAACATTTACCAGAAGGTCCAATGCCTTCTATAAATTGTAAGAATCATGTATTTGAAAACACCTCTTAAATATCTAACATGGTGTAGTTTGTTTAACCAGTAAACTTAAGCACAATCATCTAAAATGTTTTGTTTCTTTCTACCAACAAGTTTAAAACATATGATACACAGATTCAGGTCACACAAATTAAAATATATCTTTGATTGATTTTAGCAGCTTACATTTATGGACAATCTTATCTATAAGCCATTTAAAATAAAACTCTTAATAAAATTTCCCCATGTGGACATACAATATGTACACACATATAACATAGCATAATGTTGGCCAGCTTTGCTTCTTAAAAGTTCAGCGACCTAGAACAAGTTGTATAACCTCTATGACTCAGCACAATACATATCACAATAGGCTACTGGGGTACAATATCTATCACATAGGTTATTGGGAACATTCAGTGTTAAATGCTGAACACAGATGCTTGGCAGCCCAATCAATATCATCTGTAAGAATTATTATTTTCACAGTCTGTAACAGTACAGTACGTTTTTGAGTAGAGTTAAACTAAAGGCAGTTTTTTTAACCTGTTTTTGTTTTTGTTTGCTTGCTTTAAAAAATTTAAAAATCTATTACAGCGTTTAGGAATGAAATTTCCATCATTATGAATTTATTCATTGTATTGGTATGGAAACAAAATGTGACTTCTTTACTCAACAAATATTTACTAACCATGCAGTAATTTTCAGGCACTATGACACACTCAGGCATAACAAAGACAATAACAATATCCTTGCCCTCAAGGAGCTAACAGGCCAGGAGACTGACAGGCCAACAGGTGATGACAAGCAACGTAACAAAGACTGTGATGTGATGTGATGTGATGTGATGTGATGTGATGTGATGTGATGTGATGTGATAATGTGATATGATGTGATGTACTGTGATGTGACATGAGAACACCAGTGGAAGAACACGACAGGAGTATGGCTTTGACCTGGGTTCTTTTCCCATTAACAATGAATTAAGTCATGGATTGTTTAAAATTTCTAAAGATGAAAGGCAAGCACCTTGAATTATGGAGAACACAGGATTAGTGTTTCCTACAAAAAAAAAAAAGAAAGAAAGAAAAAAAGGGCTTCCCTATCAGTGTGGTCACTTCTATATGTCTTTTTTTTTAAGACACAGACAGCTCCCATCCACTAGTTCACTTCCCAAATACCTGCAATGGCTTGGGTGAGGCTAGGCCAGGCCCAGGCTGAAGTCCAGGTCTCCAAGTAGGCAGCAGAGACTCAACCAATTGAGCCACCACCACTGCCTCCCAGGGTCTGCATTAGCAGGAAGTTGCAATTAGAAGCCGGGACTGGGGCCGGCGCTGCAGCTCACTAGGCTAATCCTCTGCCTACGGCACCAGCACCCAGAGTTCTAGTCCTGGTTGGGGCGCCGGAGTCTGTCCCGGTTGCTCCTTTTCCAGTCCAGCTCTCTGCTGTGGCCCGGGAAGGCAGTGGAGGATGGCCCAGGTCCTTGGGCCCTGCACCCACATGGGAGACCAGGGGGAAGCACCTGGCTCCTGGCTTCGGATCACCGCAGCACGCCGGCCACAAAGTGTCAGCCTAGTGGCCACTTTGGGGGTGAACCAACGGAAAAAGGAAGTTCTCTCTCTCTCTCTCTCTCTCTCTCTCTCTCTCTCTCTCTCCCTCTCCCTCTCCCTCTCCCTCTCCCTCTCTCTCTCCCTCTCTCTCTCACTGTCTTACTCTGCCTGTCAAAAAAAAAAAAAAAAGAAGAAGAAGAAGAAGCTGAAACTGGGAATCAAATCCAGGCATCTGATTTGAGAGGTAGGTATACCAATCTGGGTGTTAATTGCTAGGCAAAACACTGGCTCCACTTCTAAGGTTTTTGACCTAAAAAGGTTTTTTGCATATTTTTTGTTTATTATGCATTTTTTGTATCTTTTCTCTTTCTCTTCTCCATTCATCCTCTAAGAGACATAGGTAGTTCCCAAAGAACAAGTGCTTTTTGAATTCTAAGGGTGATTTATAAGTACACAGAAAGTAATTTTAAGCCTAAAATGTCTACACAAAAAATAACATAATTTCTCATACAGTCTTGTGCTTTTTGAAAAGGCCGATAACTTTAATTCCACTGCATTTTTCAGAAATCTCAATCGTAATCCTCTGACAAATGTTGAAGACTCATATCTTTTTAAACTGCCAGCATTAAAATATCTGTAAGTATTAAAATAATCTTTTTATTTTCATCAAACATTAAATATTTGAGATTGAGGCTAAAATGTCATAATTTTAAATTAGATTACTGAAAAAATTATTGACTGAGGCAAGAACTGAGAAAGAATTTATCATGGGAAAGACAGCTGGCAGGGGGAGACAGTGTTACATGCAAATACATGTTAGGAACACCATTTATCCCAAGCAAAGAGGTATAGATGTAAATTTTTTAAATAACAAATTAAGTAATTAAAAGAGGTAAATGTAGTATAAAATGAAAAATAAGACAATGGCATAAAAAGTTGTAGGTTCTACTCTTCAATGCCAAGGTCATTAATCTGATGATGCACATAGTAAAGTCATTTCAACCAGGGCTTTCTGGATCTGTCTCCATGACAAACTCTTGAGCTGTCTTTCTTTATAGAGAAGCCAAAACTGATGTAACCACATCTTCCTGAAACAATCTTTTTAAGGACAGATTTTTTTTTATTGAGTTCCACACCATGAATGTTTGGGCTTTCTCCTTCAGAGACTTGGGAGCAACACAAGTATCACTTACCACAGTTGAGAACATCCTCATGATGACTCTTCAATTGGAAAAACTGTAAGTTATCTTTTTCTTAGGTTTATTTCCATGTAATTCTGTAGACATGTTTTCTTAAGTCAGGCTTATGGAGGTATAATTTTTATGTATTGAAATTCACACTGTAAAGTTTATTGAGTTTTGGCAAACATGTGGTTATGTAACCACCACCAAATTCCTGATGTAGAACATTTCTATCAACCCCAAAAGGTCCCTCATGGTCCTTTCCAATCAATTGCCTCCTCCTATCCCCAGACCCAGGCCCTGCAAACCACTCATCCTGTTTCTATTCTTGTAGTTTTTCTTTCCACAGTGTCATATAAGCAAAATCACGTAGTAAGTGTAGCCTCCTGTGTCTGGCTCCTTTTACTCAGCATAATCCTTTAGAGATTAAACTACTATTCATGTTGCTGTGGCTACCTATTGCTGAGTAACATTCCAATTGTGTAGTTATACCATTTTGTTTATCCATTTCATCAGTTTACAGAACTGTGTTTTCCAACTTTTTGCAATTATAAATAAAGCCACTAGCAGCACTCACATGCAGGTCTGTGTGTGAATATGTGTCTTCATTTCTTTGGTGTAAAGATCTAGGGGTAGGACAGTTCATTACGTACTAAGTGTATATTGAACTGTTTAACACACAGCTAAACTGTTTGCCAAGTAGCTGCTGCAGTCTGCACTCTCACCAACACTGTTTGAGAGTGGCAGTTGCAACATGTGTTGTCCTAGTCCTCAGATTTCAACTTTTTTAACAAAAATTTAGAAACTGGACGTTGTGGCACAGCATTAAGATACCACTTGGGGGGCTGGCATTCATGGCTCACTTGGCTAATCCTCCATCTGTGGCACCGGCATCCCATATGGGCACCGGGTTCTAGTCCCGGTTGCTCCTCTTCTAGTCCAGCTCTCTGCTGTGGCCTGGGAGGGCAGTGGAAGATGGCCCAAGTGCTTGGGCCCTGCACCCACATGGGAGACCAGGAGGAAGCACCTGGCTCCTGGCTTCAGATGGGCACAGCTCCGGCTGTAGCGGCCATTTTTGGGGGTAATAGGGGGGTGAACCAATGGAAGGAAGACCTTTCTCTCTGTCTCTCTCTCTCACTGTCTAACTCTACCTGTCAAATAAATAAATAAATAAAAAGATACCACTTGGGATGCCTGCATCCCATATCAGAGTGCCCAGTTTGAGTCCCAGCTACTCTGCTTCCAGCTAATGTGCACCCTGGGAGGTAGCTGATGGTAACTCAAGTATTCTGGTCTCTGCCACCCATGTAGGAGACCCACACATTGAGACCTATGTCCTTGGCATAGTCCTGGCCCAACCCTGGCTGTTATCAGCATTTGGGGAAGTGAACCAGCAGATGGAAGGTCAATCAATCAATCAATATCTCTCTCTCTTTCTCTTTCTCTCTCTCCTCTCTCTCGTTCTTTCGAATAAGTTAAAAAATAAAATTTTTTTAATGTAGCTCTTCTGCTAGTAGATATATAGTGGAATCTCTATTTTTTTTTAGTATTTAAAAATAGATACTTGAAAGTCAATCAGTTCTCTCACCAAATGCCCACCATGACCAGCGCTGGGCTGAAGCTAGAGTTGACGGCTGGGAATTCAACCCAGACCTCCCATGTAGGTGGCAGGAACCCCAATTACTCAAGCCCAAGAACGGCAGAAAAACATATTAGCAGGAAGCTGAAACCAGGAACCAGAGTGAAGAATCAAATACAAGTGCTCAAATGTGGGACTCAGTCATCCTAACGCTGGCACCTTGGGTACACTCACTGCAGTTTAAACTTGCACTCTCTAATAATTGATGATACTGTTGTGCAAATATCTTTACAAAGTGTCTATTCAAATCTGTTCCCATGTAGTAATTTGATGTTAATCTTAGGGAGTTTTAAGAGTGTTTTGTATGCTCTGGGTATGAGTACTTTCTCTCAGATGTATGTTTACTAAATATCTTCTCTCTGGTTGTGAGTTATCCTTTCACTCTATTAACTGTATCTTCTGAAGAGTAGAAGTTAATTTTTTTAATTTTGATGAGCCTATAGCAACTTTTTATCTTGTATGGTTTGTCCTTTTATTGTGCCTTTCGTAAAAAAATCTTTCAAATAACCCATCGTCTAATCTAAAGTTACAAAGATTTTCTCCTGTTTTCTTGTAGAAACTGTAGAGTTACATTTAGGTCCATGATCCATTCTAGTTAATTTTCATGTAGAGGTTGAAGTATCTCAAGTTTTGAAGTTTTAAAAAGTATTTCCTTAGAGCCCTATTGTGACATTTTATCATAAACTTACTGCAACTTCCACTGTGACCTCCTCCCTGCCAATTGGACAAGCTAAACAGAAACTATGATAAGGCTAGTTGAGTGGACTCCACAAGATAAGAATGGGGAAAGGCCTCTCATAGCATACCCTGCTCTAATCATTTCTTTCAGATCACCTCCTTGACTAACTTTCCTACATCATCAAATCCATTGGTTTCTGCTCTAGCCTCCTCTTCCTCAACCTTGGGCAGCATCTGCCACAGTGGATCCCTCCTAGGTCAGTGAGAGGCCTTCCTTTCCAAAGAGTCAAAGCTCTCATCATCAACAAGCTTTCTCTGTTAGCCAAGGGAGTGGTGTTCTAGCTGTTTTTTTTATACTTGACCATCAGTGGACAGGAAAAGTGCTAGCATTTTCTGGAGCCATTTGCAACCAAGGCTATAAAAACCTGAAAGCAATTGTTACACTGCAGTTCATTATTGGAAGTCCTCAGGAGTTTAGACAAAGCAGACCAGCTCATTTGTGTCATGATTCATAAGCGATGGTCTTGAATGCATTTTAAAGACTTATTTATTTATTTGAAAGGCAGAAATACAGAGAGAGAGAGAAAGATCTTCCATCTGCTAGTTCCTATCTCAAAACACTACCACAGCCAGGGCTTGCCCAGGCCAAAGTCAGGAGTCAGAGCTTATTCCGACTCACGTGGGTGCAGGGGCCCAAGCACTTGGGCCTCTGCTCCTTTCCCAAGTGCATTAGCAGGGAGCTGGATCAGAAGCAGAGCAGCTGGGACTTGAACCAGTGCCTATAAGGGATGCTGGCACTGCAGGCAAAGGCTTAACCTGCTACACCACAGCATTGGCCCTTTTATTGCATATTAATGTGCAAGGGTCTTTAATACTTAAATATTACCTAGTAAGAATAAGCTATACCTCAGGTCATTAGCAATTTCAAAACATTTTCCAATTTTTTTAAAGATTTTATTTATTTATTTATTTGACAGATAGAGTTACAGACAGTGAGAGAGAGAGACAGAGAGAAAAGCCTTCTGTTGGTTCACTCCCCAAATGGCCACAATGGCAGGAGCTTCACCAGGAGCCAGGTGCTTCTTCCCAGTCTCCCATGCGAGTGCAGGGGCCCAAGGACTTGGGCCATCTGCCACTGATTTCCCAGGCCATAGAAGAGACCTGGATCAGAAGCAGAGCAGCTAGGACTAGAACCAGTGCCCCTATAGGATGCCGGTGCCGCAGGTGAAGGATTAACCTACTGCACCACAATGCCGGCCCCAGAGTTGCCAATATTTTGAAAATAATGATTTGGGGGCCAGCACTGTGGTATAGTGGGCTATCTCCACCTGTGGTGCCAGCATCCCATATGGGCACCAGTTCCAGTCCTGGCTGATCCTTTTCTGATCCAGCTCTCTGCTATGGCCTGGGAAAGCAGTAGAAGATGACCCAAGTGCTTGAGCCCCTGCACCTGCATGGGAGACCTGGAAGAAGCTCCTGGCTCCTGGCTTCAGATTGGCCCAGCTCTGGCCATTGAGGCCATTTGGGAAGTGAACCAGCTTAAGATGGAAGATCTTTGTCTCTGTCTCTCCCTTTCTGTGTTTGTAACTCTACCTCACAAATAAATATAAATCTTCTAAAAAATAAATATTTTAAGTTTATCACTGACATCATCCCTAGTGCATCCATGTTAGTAAGCAGCAAAACTACAACATTCCCTATGCAAGATGCAGTGTTCCTGCTAGAAATGGTCCCTGGTGGGGCTGGTGTTGTGACATAAGGTGAAGTTGTCTGTGATGCTGGCATCCCATATGGGAGTGCCAGTTCAAGTCCCAGCTGCTCCACTTCCCTCCCAGCTCCTTGCTAATGAACCTGGGAAAGCAGCATAGGATGACCAAAGTGCTTGACCCCCTGCCACCCAGCAGAGGCCTGAATATAGTTCCTGGCTCCTGGCTCCTGGCTCCTGGCTCCTGGCTCCTGGCTCCTGGCTCCTGACTTCAACCCAGCCCAACCCCAGCTCCTGTGGCCACTTGGGGCATGAACTAGTGGCTGAAGATTTATTCACATTCATTCATATTCTTTCTCTTTCTCTCTCTCTCTCCCCCTCCCTCCCTCCCTCTCTCTCTGTCCCTTCTCTCTCTCTCTCTCTCTCTCTCCTCTCTCTCTCCCCTCTCTCTCCTTCTCCACCCAACCATCACTCTGCCTTTCAAATAAATAAAACTTTTTAAAAAAAATCTTAGCCACATAAAAAAATAAATGATCCATGGTGATTATATTCAGTATTGGTCTTAGAAAGACAAATTGAGGTACATGCTGTAAAACAACTGATTTGAATGCCTCAAAAATGTCAATGTCTTGAAATACTGCTAACCAGGAACAGTTCTACACTGAAGAAAATTAAAGGCCATGAAAATAAAATGCAATGGCTGATTTAAAAATAGCCAAGACATGTTTGGAACAACTGAGAGCTCCTCTATGTGGACAATAGACGGTGATATTAATGTAAAGCTGACTGGGTGATAACAGTGTTGTGGATATACAGGAGAATGCCTTTGTTCGTAGGAGACACAGACTTCAGTTTTAGCAATAAAAGGTCATCATATCTACAGCTCATTCTCAAATGGTTTGTCCAAGAAGTGTATAGAGACACACACGTGGAAAGTGAATGTGGCAAAATGTTAGCAAGAGTTGAATCTAAGTGAAAGAATATGTAAATTCATGACACCAATCTTTCGGATATTTTTGTAGGCTTGAAAATTTTCAAAATACAAAGTTAGGGGTAGGAAAGGACTTAACAAAAATTTCATGTTAGCATTGAAGTCTAGTAAAATGCTAGGTTACCATTCTGAGTACATTCTTTCTATATGAAGCTTTCCCTGGACCCAAAGAAGTAACATTAGTCATCTGTAACAACTCAACTATTGGTTATTCTATTGGTTAGAAAGATCCAGGCCCACTAAGTGTACCCAGTGTTAATCTAAACTCTATACATTGTGCTCCCAACCCACAGCCTTCATGTTTCCATGAAGCACACTTTCTGTTTTCCTAATAAAGTCATCCTTTTGCCTCAGAGAAGGTCCCCAAACAACCAAAGGTGGGAGAGCATCAGTACTGTGCAGGTAGTGGTTTGCAAGTGAACAACTACAGTGGCTAACTTGTGTTGCACACTCACATGTGTCAGGCACATTTCAAGCGCTGATTCATTTGATCCTCACATCTCAGTAGAGGTAGGTGCTATCAGAATGAGGTGGTTGAGACACAGAGTCTAAGCCATTTGCCCAAGATCATATTATTAGCAGAGCTAAGATGTGAACCTAATCTGGCGATGGAATCCGTATTCCTAAGTGATTATACTGCTTAAGTATCATCTTGAGGACTCACTCCTATTAAACAGGCTGTTTTTATCTCCCTGAAACAGCCTCCAATAATTCTTAGTAAGATAACCAACTAGCTTTGTTAGCATTTTTGCCAAATTTTAATTTTAGAAATACTCAAACCTACTAGGGACACGCCTTGTGGCACAGCAAGGTAAGTCACCACTTGTGATGCCAGCACTCCATATTGGAATGTCAGTTTGAATCCCAGCTACTCCACTCAGCTTTTGTGGCCATTTGGGGAGTGAAAAATAATAATAAATAATAGCATAAATAAATAAATCTTTTAAAAAATAATTCAATCCCCCAAGAAAAATAAAGAATAGTACAAAAAGTACACTGAGAACCCAGGCACTGCGATACAGGATGTGAGTATCACAAGCAGCATACTTCTCATGTGGACTCAATTATTAGCCTTCCTCCCCTCCTCTGCTCCCTCACTCCCACCCCTACTCCTGCCTCCTCCTCTCTCTTGCTTCCTCCCTTCCTTCTTTCCTCTGAGCAATTTCACAGTAGTTCCAGAGATGAAGAAACAATAGACACAGTGGACAATCTATGTGGATAGATGTATATAGCATAGGCCATGACCACAGCAAAATACCCGCCACCTCAACTTGTCCTTATATCTTTTTATTATTCTTCCCTTCCATCCCTCCTTGCTCTCCCCAATCCAATTTCCACATAACCTTGACCTTCTTGTGTTACTATGGACTAATATGCATGTTCTACACTTTTATAGAAATGGAACCACACAGTATGCACTGTTTTCTAACCACTTTTTGTCACTCAACATGATTAAGACACTCTTGTTGTTGTGTGTACCAAGAGTTAATTTCCTTTTATTGCTGAATAGCATTTCATTATATGAACCTATCATAGTTTATCTATTCACCTATTTGTGAACACTTAGGTTGTTCCAATTTGGGGGTATTAAAAATTAAGCTGTTTGCACTTAGTCCCCATGTAGGACCTTTGTTCTTAATGAGTTGTACTATGAGAATTAACTGCAAAACTTGTTCTCAAACAGTACTTTTTATGGGGGGGTGGGGGGTGCAAAGTGTTGAAATCTTTACTTAGTATAGAGTTGCTCTTTTGTATATAAAGTTAATCAAAAGTGAATCTTAATGAAGAATGGGATGGGAGAGGGAGTAGGAGGTAGGATGGGAGTGTGGGTGGGAGGGCAGGTATGGGGGAAGAAACACTATATTCCTAAAGTTGTACCTATGAAAATTACATTCATTGAATAAAAGCTTTAAAAAACAAAACAAATAAAAATTAAACTGTTTATGAGGGCAGGCATTTGGTGCAGCCGTTAAGCCACTACCTGGGATACTCAAATCCCACATCAGAATGCCTGGATCCAAGTCCTGGCTCTGTTCCACCCCAGCTTCCTGCTAATGTGCACCCTGGAAGGCAGTGGGTGATGCCCCAAGGACTTGAGTTCTCGCTCCTCACATGGAAAACCAAACTAGTTTCTGAGCTCCTGGCTTTGGCCTGGACAAGCCCTGGATGTCACAGACATTTGGGGAGTAAACCACCTAATGAAAAGATGTGTGTGTGTTTGTGTCTGTTCTCTCTCTTCCTTCCACAGAAACTGCTAAAATGATAAATTTGAAAAAAAAATAATGGAAATAGACTAACAGTTTCTTAAAAACTTAAAAACACACACCTACCATAAGTTGCAGCCTTTCCATTTCTGGGTATTTACTGAAGCACCACCTGACACATCCCAGGGCACTCACTGGCAGGAAACAGGGATCAGAAATGGAGCCATGCAATCCACAATGGCATGTGCTTGTCCCAAGCAGCATCTTCATCACTAGGCTAAACACCTGCCTGGTCCAATTACTTTCACTCATCAAACAGTAAACGAGTGTTCCTTTTTCTCCACATCTTTCCCAACAATTACTGTAGTCAGTCATTTTTCTGGGACCAGAGTAGTTTCTAATAGTGAACACTTCCAACAGGGATGGAGAAGGGGACTCCAGGGGTTGGGGGAAGTCCTCCTGTGCACTCCCAACCCACAGTGAGACTTGTGAACTGGAAGGAGACACCCCTGAGTCAAACTACAGAACTATGGTGCCCAATGCTCACCCTGTCAACTTTATTTTGGGCACACCATAACCACTTCCACGCCTATACCTCCTTTGGCCACCTCTCCCTCCTTCCTTTATTCTCATATTCAAGAGCAACAATTGGCCACCAGGCTCCTACCCAAATGTCCTGGCCACATACCTCAAGAACTCCTTTGCTGGCACCTTGGCTCACCTGTTTGACCTACCCAAGGAACCCCTTTACACGTAACTTAATTCTCTGTTTCTATTCATAGGATCTTACCTAGCCATATGGCCTGCTGCCTCTGCCAATTTAAACATACTATCGAGGTTGTCTGCAAGACCATCAAGCTTCATTGTGACAATGAATGCCTGGCAAATACCACACATTGCCGTGAGTCGGAACTACCTGATGATCTTTTTTAGATTTTTATTTGTTTTAAATTTCCTATTTTAAAATTTGAGGGTCAAGTTTAAAGTAACAATGTAATTGCTGTATTTTTATTCATTCATTTAGATCTAAACTCCCTAAATTGCTACACTGCTCCCTTGCTAAAAGTCAGGTTCCCAATTACCACTATGTAATTTAATAATGTAACTTACATATGCACTAAGGATCATGGAAAAGAGATAGAAGGGGAAGGAAGTAATATTGGGAACCACACATGTGGTGTTCTGTGCTCTTGGGTGCTTTGCTTTTCAATGATAACTCATTTGCACACAGTCTATAAACTGGTTTTCTATGTGTTGGGCCTCAAGGGCCCTCTGTCTTACAGAACAGGTCTACACTGCTCACTGCGGTTGTTTGTTTTTGCACTTGTATAAAAGAGTACACATGATGCTGTTTTATTTGGAGCCTGGCAGTTTCTGGTTCCATAACCAGAAATGGCTGCCTGGCTCCTCTGATGCAGTCAGAAGGCTGCAGTGGTCGGTCATTGGAAACCAATGAAATAATACTGATCATAGTTCCTGTTTTTTTAACACTGTGAACTCTTCCGAATGCCTCTCTCAAAAATATCTTTTTCCTCCTCTTTTTGTTGCAATTTCATAGGTTTGAGTTTGGTTTTACTTTTCTCTCTACAGTCTCAATGGTACCCCAAATATTGGATTTGACTCCTAATTTAATTGATGACTGTAGGGCTGTGGACTGAATAAAGCTGTCCCATCAGTCTTCCGCACCAAAAAGCAGTCTCTTCTTTTTTTGACAGTTGAAGAAGCATCCATAGGGAACCCAAAGGGGGCATTCATGAAGATATTGCAAGCCCGGAAGAACAACACCAGCAAGGAGCTGACTATTGAGCCAGAGAACCCAGTATCAGAGAGAAACAGCGTGGACTTCCCAGGTCGCATGAGTGAACAGCCGGTCCCGTCACAGGAGAACAGCCTGGCAACCACGCCAAGTGTGGGGTACAGGCTGCAGAGAGTGAACAAAGTCATCAAGGGGCCAAAGGGCTTACGGAAAAGGCACCACCAGGAGATGAGGAAGAAGAGACTCGGGAGGAGACAGGGCACCTGGCCCTTTGCGGAGAGCATCGGGGGAAGAAGGCTTGGGAGAGCAGGCTCCAGGGAGCTGAAGGAGCTTCAAGTGGCTCAGAGGCCAAGGGAGTTACTCAGAAACTCCTTGCACATGGAGCGCTTGCTCAGAAAGGAACATGAGGCTGCAGCCTCCTCTTTGCTGAAGAAACACATCCTGGGCAGGTCTTTTACAGATTCTGCTGGGACCGAGTTCAACCTAATGCCGACTGTGGACCAAACCAAGGAAACACAGTGGGAATACCCCAGCGAGGGCACTGAAGCCCCCACCACACCTGCAGGCTTCACCTACCCCGTGATGCTGTCCCAGGGGGAACAGTTTGAAATTCAGCTGAATCAGCAGCTACAGCCCCTCATCCCCAACACTGATGTGAGAAGGCTCATTTCTCACGTCATCCACACTCTGAAAATGGACTGCTCTGAGGCCCAGGTGCAACTGCCCTGTGCCAAGCTCATCTCCAAAACAGGCATCCTGATGAAGCTCCTCAGTGAGCAGCAGGAAGAAAAGATAGCCAAGGAAGAATGGGATACAGAGCAGTGGAGGACTGAGACCTATATCAATGAGAGTACAGAAGCCCCGAGTGGACAGAAAGAGCAGGAGTCGAGTAAGGTGAGGACAGGAGACCTGCACCTTTCCATCACTTAGGAGACCCCACACGGGAAGACCAGGGGCTCCCAGTCCAGATCTTGTCTCAGTAATGTAACTTTAGCCAAGACGGTGACACTTGGTTCCTTTAGGGAAGGAGGCAGACCTAATACACTGTAGAAGAAAATGAGTAATACCAAGATTATAATATTACAGTAGATTTTGTATGGTCTTTTAAGATCTTTTAAGCCACTCACCTGGAAGAAGGGGGTTCTGAATATTAAGCATTCATATTTTCTAGTTCTTTATTCTGTCTTTTTAAACTGTGCTCTTTCTTAGCTCGCAAAAGGAGCTCAAGATCACGGCTGTCACAACAAGCTCATCGTGGCAATACCTGTGATGGCAGAGCTCACGATGCTGGTTATCATCCTCTGTCTCATTAAGGTAAGGACGACTCGTTCAGATTTCCAGAGTGCATCCTTCCTTTGTAATATATTCGGAATCCACAGACTGAACATCAAAGCCAATTTCCACGTACCACGAGCTGACCTTCCTCTTTAGTCACCAAGACTGAGATGCGCTTTATTCTTTTCCTTGAAAAGCACATTCCACAGATATTTTATAGGAACCCCACTCATGGAAAATCTCTGTGCAACTGGAACCAAGATAACAAGGGACTGGACATTTGGAGAGGTTAAGTGTAAGAAAGCCAGAGTAAAGTGGTAGAAGTTCTCCAAAATTATGTCAGGGATTTGATGTACTCTCTTCTACCACTGAACTCTTTCCTCATTGTTGAAATGATGAGATTAGGAACTGTCACTGCCCTTGGGAGAATGGACGCAGCCAAAAGACAAAAGTATTATCTTACAGAAACATTAGATCTACGTAGCATCCTACTGCTCCAATGTCTAAGACTTTGTCTAAATAAGTTCAGCTGATGCACTGCAGCTGATTCCTGCATCAAGCTACTCTAAATATGTTCCCTCCATGGAGGTTGCCTGCACCCTCCCACACAGCCCAGTGTTTTCACAGTCCCACCACACAAGGCTTCCACAGTCACAAGCACCCAGCCCCCTGTCAATTCTCCCAGAGTCCAGCATCTCCTCTAGGTTGGTTGCTGGGTTCGCGGTCAGTAGCTCGAGCAGTTGTTACGTATCTCCAAAATGGTGCCTCTCTTGGCTAGTTACAGCATGCCAGTGCCTGTGGTCAGGGAGAGAGAAACATGACCCCCCCCCTTTTTTTTTGCTCTAGGTTGGCAGGTACACCACCCCCACAGGGCTCCAAGCCAGACCCATGCCAGGCTTTTCGCACAGCTTTATTGCCAGTGGCTTGAGCTGCTGCAGTATGGTCTCACCTCATAACAAAGGGGTGCTGAGGCTCTCAGCTGCTGGGATCTCAAACTGTGCAAGTCCACACCCTCCACATAGGTCCACAGTGTCCATCCAATTTGCATGGAGTTTCCTCTACCATTTTCCCCCTAAACCTTCCCTGAGATTGCACTCCTTCCACTTTTTTTTTAACTATCCACCCCTAGACTAGAGCAGCAAGCTGCCTCCCTATGCCACCATATTGAAAAATCCCTGACATGTGATGATTTTAAATAGCCCTTCTCTGGACTGTTGAAGAACAGTGAATTTTTTTCTTCATATTATTTGTTGAACATTTTACTTAGTGTAGGGTTAATCTTAGGAGTATAATGTTAACTGAAAATAGATCTTCATAAAAAATAAGAATGGAAATAGGGGGAAGAATAAGGGATGGGAGTGTGGGTGGGAGGGAGGGTAAGGTGGAAAGCATCACTATGTTCCTGAATCTGTATCCATGAAATCTGTATATCTTCAATGAAAGTTTTTTAAAAGACATGTCTAGGCACAAGAAGTAAGTGATAATAGCACAGAGGAGGTGAGAAAGAGACCAGCATGGGCAGTGCCCACCCTAACACTACACAGTTTCAGTGCAGGGCAAGCTCCTGCTCTCTAATCTTTTTCATAAATTTAGTAGTTTTTCTCATATATTTTTCCCTAAAGGATGGCAGCTGCTTGTTTTTGTAAAAAGTTTTCTTGGGGTTTGAGTTAAGTTGCATTGATTTTGTAGATTAATTTGAGAACTGGCTTCTTTATGCTACCCTAGAAACATGACATTTTATGGGCTTCAGAAGAGCATCCTCATCACATAAATCTTATAGAACTTTCGTTGAGTTTATTCCAAGACAGTTTATTACTTTCTATTGCTATTACAGAAGGGCTCTGTACTCCATTTTCCCTCTAGTCACTGGTGGGGCAAAACAAACAGGAGATCCACTGTACTGCTCTCCTGACTCAGCACCTAGTCACCTCCCCAAAACCACATGTTACATCCAACAAAATGTCAGCTGGTCACCTTGGGCTTTTTTTTAGGTTGTCCACCATCTCCTATGCAAATGTTGACAGTTTTGTCTCTTCCTTTGCAGTAATTATAACCCATTTATTTTTCTTATTGCACTGATTTCAGCCTTTTCAACAATGATGACTAGTAGCAGTCTAATAAGTATCCTACTCCTGTTCTTGCCTTTAAAACACCATTGTTTAGGTTTCTGGTCCATACTTTCAGCAGGTTAAGGGTGTTTCCTTCTACTCCACTTTGTTTTCTTCCAGATTTTTTTAATTTTGTTTAAGGACTACAACTTCCATGTTCCCAAATTTGTATATATTAAATGCATGACGTTGCACTCCCATTCCACTTTTAAGAGGACTCATTGATGAATGGCTGTCAATAGAATGTATTAAGACCCAGAGGCATTCAAGACCAAGGACTGTGGAAGAGTGAGAACTATTAACAAGACAGAATTCCTGTCCTCAAAAAAAGTTATCTTATTGGGCAGGCAAGGCTTTTAGAGAAAGAAAGGGAAGGTAAACGATTTGGAGATAGTATCATTATGGTGAATAATGATTGCTTTTCCTTACAAAACAGATTTACTCTCATAGAGGAAGAGTAACAGAAGACATAGAAAAAGCTTCAACGTAAGTATCAGTCTGTCAATTGTTACATTAGAATTTTAGAAGTAGAGGAGTATTTAGAACTCATCTATTTAAACCTGCTCACTTTAGAATGAGGACGCTGCCAGAGGCAGAAGACTACCCATCTGAATGTTTTGCCTCATTCCAGCAAAACTGGTCCTCAGCCACGGCTGGGGAGACGGGACCAGCATGGAGACATGTGCTGTCAGGGGTCCTTCTGAGACACAGCAGCTAGGGAGGGGCTTTGGCTGTGCTGTTGCTGCTGCTGGTGGGCATCTGGCCAGTCCAGAGGCCTTCCCAGAGGCTTGGAGAAGGGCTATGGAAAGTCACATCACACTGGGGGAAGGGGGACAGTCACCCTCAAGGCTGCTGGAGAGTAAAACGTATGAGGTGGCTGGAAAACTTACCTTGTCAACTTACTGTTTCCAGACCCCCGCTGCCTATGTCTTTTATTCACACCTTCTCAGACCTTTTGTCTCTCCCTGTTATGGTAAGGAAACAAAAGGAGAAAGGGACAATACCTAGTCCCATAGTCACACTGCCACTGAATATCACAGAGAGGATGGTTCCTCCCCAGTCAGGGACTTCTCCCTTGGTCATAGTGAGCTTGGGCTGTGCGCTACAATTTCTATTGCAAATCCATACCCACACACTTGTAGACACAAGCAGTTGCTAAAACAATGCACTCTTTTTCTGTTTTAATCATATTCAAAAAGGGTACCTTGTATTTCCACGCTGGTTTTGTCCTTCAAAGTGGTTTCACAACTCCATCTTCCATCAGTGACAGACACCCTGCAGTGAGAAAAATCTATGAGCTGGGTAACGTTGCTATTGGACTCGGGCATTGCTTCATAGGATTCAATTGATAGGGGACTAGAGCAGCTATGGAAACACAAGAATGTTCTTCCTACACCCCAGTGAATGATGCTTGTGAGGCTAAATCCTAAAGGGGCAGGTGTCAAATGCCTCTGGGGAGAGAAAATACTTCTGCCCAGAGTGGTGGTGCAGTGTGTCCACTGCACAAGCATATTTGGCTAAGAAAGGCACTGGGACTGACGACAGACAAAGTCTTCCCAGAGACACTGCAGGTCTGTGCGGACAGAGGGCTCCTGGAAGCCCAGTGCCCTGGGAATTGTGTCTGAGACCCCGGCTTGTAGTGACTGCTCACTGCAGTGATGGATGAGGTGCATGTGTCGTCCCAGGAAGACCGGAGATGCACACTGTGAGAAGTGAACAATGGCACTAGTCTCTAATGGTCTTGTGTGTTTTTCCCCAAGGAGCTTTTACGAACAAGAGCCCAAAAAGTGTTCAGAAGATGAGACTCAGGTAAATGGGAGGAGGCTGCAGTCTGTGGCCAGAGACAGCAGGGAAAATGCACAATTCACATGTCTTTTTCTCTTTCCTAGGGCTTTTTCCGGCTGAGGTGGCCACTCTGGCTGAGGCGTCTGCTCAGTCCTTTCGGTGGCACACGCAAGAAAGCTGAGGTCTTGCCCCTGTACAAGGAGCCTTCCGTAAAGGAAGAGCTTTTCGACAAGGTACGTGACAGGGCCACTTCACCCTACCGAGCTTGGGGAGGCGGGTAGAGCGGCAGGAGGGGAAGCCTTGCTCTGCTCTCTTCTCACAGGGAGCTCAGCAAGGGCCCCGCTGAGAAGACACCCACTCGAGTCCTCGGCAGAAGGTGAAGAGAGCGAAGCCCCCGAGGAAAACACGAAGTGACCATCCCGCCTCTGTCACCTGCAAGTCCTATTTTCTGATATTGGCACCTCAGTGGTGCTTATAAAATACTTAATTGCTTACATTCATGGGTGTGATATTCATAAGCAATTTGAGCCAGGTGGCGAGAAATTAAAATGTTGTCAAATATTTACTATATGCAGTAACAGGGACCACAGGCACGAAAAGCAGGACTGCTTCTAGAAGACTTGGAGGGAGTCAAGCCCTCCACAGGGGCACAACACCAGCAAGAACTCTCACCTCTCTTCCTCCATGAAGTAGAGGAGTATTGTGAGCTCATCTATTTAAACCTGTCAGTCTCCAAGAACCTGAAAACACATCCTCAAGGCACAGACTTTTAAATCAAATACCAGGTGTTCTGGTGCTTTCTCTCCCCTGGATCACTGAGAACCAGTAAGCAGAGGGGGACTAGACCTCCGGCTCACAGAGGACCCACTTCCTCCAGTCGGTCTTGGAGGGTCTTGGGGGTGGTCAGAATATTTGGATCATAATACCTCCCAAGTCACTGTCCAAAGTTCATCACTGGGAGTGAGAAACACTTCAGCAAGCAACCAATATTCCTGAGACAAAATGGTACTAATAACAATGTGCAGAGGCCGGCACTGTGGCATAGCGGGTAAAGCTGCCGCCTGCAGTGCTGGCCTCCCATATGGGAGCTGGTTCAAGGCCCAGCTGCTCCACTTCTGATCGAGCTCTCTGCTATGGCCTGGGAAAGCAGTGCAACATGGCCCAAGTCCTCGGGCCCCTGCTCCCATGTGGGAGACCCAGAAGAAGCTCCTGGCTCCTGGCTTTTGGATTGCAGCCAACTGGGGAGTGAACCAGTGGATGGAAAACCTCTCTCTCTCTCTCTCTCTCTCTCTCTCTAACTCTCTAACTCTCTAACTCTGTCTTTAAAATAAATAAATAAATAAATAAATAAATAAATAAATAAATAAATAAATAAATCTTTTTAAAACAAAAACCAATGGGCAGTGGCAGCAGCCACTGCCATTCAGGATTTTCCTACTTTGTGCCAGGCTCTATGTCAGGCATTTTAAATTCTTGTATCACGTATCCCAGCAATCCATGGGAGCAAATGCCTTTATCATTATTTGACAGATAAAGAAACAGGGCTCAAGGCATGGCAGTGACCTGCCCAAAGTCACATATCCAAAAGTGCTAGGATTTTTTTAAAGATTTATTTATTTGAAAGTCAAGAGTTACACAGAAAGAGGAGAGGCAGAGAGAGAGAGAGGTCTTTCATCACTCCCCAATTGGCCTCAATGCCTGGAGCTGTGCCAGTTTGAAGCCAGGAACCAGGAGAAAAGTTAGGATTCTAACCCAGGGCTGTTAGACTCCAAAGCCTCGGGGACCTGCTGTAGGGCACTAGATATAGAAAAAGAACAACCAGGGCCAGTGCTGTGGCATAGTAGGCTAAGCCTCCATCTGCAGTGCTGGCATCCCATATGGGTGCTGGTTCTAGTCCCAGCTGCTCCTCTTCCAATCCAGCTCTCTGCTATGGCCTGGGAAAGCAGTAGAAGATGGTCCAAGATGTCTCTGCACCCATGTGAGAGACCCGGAAAAAGCTCCTGACTGCTCACTCCTGGCTTTGGACTGGTCCAGCTCCAACCTTTGCAGCCATTTGGGGAGTAAGCCAGAGGATGGAAGAGCTCTCTCTCTCATTCTCTCCCTCGCCCTGTCTGTGACTTTGTCAAATAAATAAGAAGAAGAAGAAGAAGAAGAAGAAGAAGAAGAAGAAGAAGAAGAAAGAAGAAAGAAGAAGAAAGAAGAAGAAGAAGGAGGAGGAGGAGGAGGAGGAGGAGGAGGAGAGGAGGAGGAGGAGGAGAGGAACAACCAGGGTTGCCACCAAAGTGGCGACAGCAGCGATGATCACACTGATGGGAAAAGACGGTGGCTGCTACTGTTCACTGAGCACCAGCTAGGCACAGGTACAGTACTAGGCAGTAGGGTCACAGAAATGCCCCCACGCTGGTCACATTTTATAACTGGGGGAGGGGGATGTTGATATGAATGCGAGTGTTGGATATAAACAGGGAGAAATCACAATAGAGACTTTTGGGCTACCTGGAGTCTGGATGGGGATTCCAGACAGCTGCAGGTTCCTATTTTGGCTTACTTACAGCATTTACAACATGGTGCACAATGTGAGGCTTAGATAATGTTTTAATGTAATACAGTCTCAAATTGAGTAATTCTTATTAGTCTCAATAATAAAAAATAAGCCCACCATATTTTTAATATAATAGCTTTTTCAATGTCATCAACATTACTTTTTTATTTACATATTACTTGATAATCTGAAGAACACACTTGAAGATAATTGGAAGAACACATATGAGGGTATACTACCTGTATTATTTTTGCTAAAGTTCCCATAATAAAGTAACTGAAAGCAGACATTGCTTTTCTCACAGATCTGGAGGCCAGAAGTCTGAGATCAAGATGCTGGTAGCATTTGGTTTCTTCTAAGCACTCTCTCCTCGATTTGGCTATTTTTTTTAACCAGCAGAGTGGACAGTGAGAGAGAGAGACAGAGAGAAAGGTCTTCCTTTACCATTGGTTCACTCTCCAATGGCCACTGCAGCCAGCGCACTGTGCTGATCCAAAGCCAGGAGCCAGGTGCTTCTCCTGGTCTCCCATGCGGGTGCAGGTCCCAAGCACTTGGGCCATCCTTCACTGCATTCCCGGGCCACAGCAGAGAGCTGGACTGGAAGAGGAACAACCGGGACAGAATCCGGTGTGCTGGCACCACAGGTGGATGATTAGCATACTGAGGCGCAGCTCTGGCCTTCAATTTGGCTATTGTGATTCCTAAACAAAAACTCCCAAGAGTGAGAGTCTGCTTTGCCCAGCTTGTCCTGGATTGCTCAGTTTGTATCCTACCCTAGAGCCTGGCCAGCTGTTGATGACCTGTCACCCCTAGGGTCAGGTGCACACTGCTGGCTGTAACCGGGAAGGGAAAATGGGAACCCACGGCCAGGGGGCACAAAACCTGCTTCTACCTCCACCTTACTGACAGGCAAACTTCAGCTCAGAAGACCAATGCCACTACATCAATGAAGTTCTCACAGATTCCTATGAAACCTGCCAGAGAGAAATGAAGCACATTTAAAAAGACGGTGAAAAGCAGCAGCAGATGACTAGGGAAAAGGGATACAGAAAAGAAATGCAGTGGTTCAGAGGAGGAGATAGGTGGCCAGGGCAGTGTGAGAAAGAGGAACTTGTGCTGGGGAGGGAGCTGACTGGGGCAGAGTCCCTTTACTCATGGAGCTCCTACACTGAGAAGAAAGACAACCATCTGAATCCATGTTGTGTTGCACATGACAGTAGCTCAGTACCAACAAGTAGTCAGGCTCCTGGTTGAGTGGAAAGGGATGCAGGTGTGGAAGGAGTAAAGTAGCTGGGAAAGAAAGGCGTTGTTTTAGCTGCCAGGAGGAATCAAAAGCACTCTAAACAGAGGACGGCACATGGGCAGAGAAGCATCAAACTGTGTGAGTCTTCTAGAACATGGAGTGCAAGGAGTAGAAGACAGTTCATGAAGCTGTACATGTGACGGAGAACCATACCTGGTCATGAACTTGGCCAACAAGATGAACTACTGACAGTTTAAGCAGAGAGAAGACGTGACCAAGCTTCAGTCTTGCAAAAGTGCTGATAGCCTAGAAATGGAGAGAGCAAGAGATCAACTGGGAGGTCCAGTCTCAGCAGCAACCTTGGGGATTGGGTATCTAACAGGTTGGGCAATGCAGCAGGGCTTGGATTCCCCTTTCAGCTTGTTGGCAGACAAATAGCTCAAGACACATGAGCACAAAGGGAAAACAGGCTCCCCCTTTCTAGTGAGACAGTTTCTACCATCAGACAGTTTCCATTGATCATGGCCTATGTGCCCTCTGCCTCACCACCTCTTTAAACATGTAGTACATTCCAGGGCAGGTCTCCTCTATAGAACTCTATCCATGGCAGACACAGGCAAGCTAAGTCCAGCCTAACGCACCTTTGTCTAAAAACCAGGGAGACTGAGTCTGCTCTTGTATCGCTCTGGTTGTACATCTTCCCCCAAAACTCTAATTCCTCCCTGCCCAATGTGATGCTAGCATCCCCTTTATGGGACAAGGAGTCAAGGAATTTTATACCTAGGAAAAGCTATGAGTTTGGAGGCACAGCAAGTATTATGGTAGTGAGGAGACCTAGAGCCCATGGCCAAAGTCCCCAACCATGATCTAGACATCATTAATTAATACACCATCTCAGAGGCTTGTCTCAAGTCTGTCTGCCTTAACCCTGTGTCAGACAGTTATGGTTGATGCTCTGTAAGAACAATATAAATTTACCACTCAGATTTTCTCCAAGTCAAGAATTCAGGGGTAGCTTTGGCAGCTCTGGCTCTGGGTCACTCAAAAGTTTCTCAAGCTATTAGCCAGAGCTGCAGGCATCAGAGAGCTTAACTGAGGCTGGCGGATCTACCTCCCAAGTGGCTCACCCACTCATCATCAGGGGAAGTTGGTGCTGGCCATTGGAGGGATGCCTCAGTGTCTCCCATTAGGGGGCCTGTCCACATGCTATTTGGTGACGTGTCCTCACACCATGATGACTGGCTCCTTTTGGAGGGAGTGTTCTGAGGACAAAGAGACGGATGATACTTTTTATAAACTAGCCTCAGAAGTACAGGGCATTATCTCTGCCAATAGTATGGTCAAGAAGTCAATGATTCGATCTCTTGAAGAGAGATGGGTTAAAGAATTTGTAAATATATAGTAAAACCTCTTGCACATAAGGTAAAAATAATTTTCCCCACTATTACTCTAACTCTTCAGTACTTCACTTCAGACCCCTGCTTGGGGGGGGGGGTGGCCAGTTCCCACACTAAGCAGTTCTGCAATTCTCTGTGAATGCCAAGTAGGCATTCTATAATTCAATTCAATTATGACACAGCTAGTGTCAGCTCACACAAGCACAGGCTGACCTTACTTCAGGTGTCAATCAAAAATCCAGTCTGCCACCTGTGCTTCTGAATGGGTAGCTATAAATCTGGATTCCTGTGACATCACTCTTTGGGTACAATCACTTGCTAGAATCCAGAAAAATAATCACTTAGTCTTGCCAACTGATCAGAAAGAATGATGTAAAGGATGCAAATGAGCAGCCAGATGGAGACACATATCCGCATGGTCTGGAAGGCTCCCATGGAGTCAGGGTGATCCACCCTCCCAACACATGGACGTATGCCTCCACCTGGAGGATCCCCTATGCCAGCTGTCCTGAGTCAATCTGCAAGACACAGGCACCTACTTTAACAAGGCTCTGTGTGCTCTCTACACTCCTGAGGTGTTATAGGGAAGGCCGGGAGAAAAAGCAGAGGCCCTCTGGCTACTTCAAGGCTAAAGGTCAGCAGGGAGATGAGGGTGGGAAAGACAGAGCAGGCTGAGGAGGACTGGTGTCTGGCAAAGTCTGGAAGGCAAAATGTTAACATTGCTTTGCAGCTTCCCACCCTGAAAGCCAGGGCCTCCCACCTCCAGGGCAACAGGCTCCACTGGCTGTGGCTCCCGACATCCTGGTGGGATTGGGATGCTGCAGAGACTTGGAGAATGCAGGAGAGAGCAGCACCCCCATTCAAGAAGAGGAAGACGCCCAAAGATGGAACAGAAGCGGAAACAGGGCTTCAAGCTGAAGCTTTAAGTGTTGGCGGGTACTGCTGGAAAGAGGGTTTGTCCCACGCTGTAGGTGTGTGGGCTTGCAGTGTGGAAGGAAATGAAGGGTACGAAATCTGCATGTGGATGAGAGGCAACCCCCCCCAAGGAAGGAAGAACAATAAAAGGTACCTGGGTCCCTGACACATGAGCCAAAAATTGCTCTTTTATTTTAACCTACCCTTGTGTGGGTCTCTGTTGTAGCACCTGAACCTATAACCTCATCAATGTTAGCTATGGTCACAATAACACTATGTCATACACCATCCAAAAACACAGAGTGGGTTACAATCACCATTCTTTCACCTCTGTAGGTCGTGGTGATACAGGTAGTAAAAGCCAGCTAGGTTAGGTTGAACTTGGATGGAAAGTGAAGGCAGGCGGCTACAAGATGGGGAGAAGGGTTTCTAATGAACATTGAGCCTGCATGCTGTTAAAGCAGACTTTGCATAAAGGCCAACTGAAATTAAGTGCAGAGAGCAAGCCTTATACAAGCAAAGGGTTGCATTTAAGAGACATGCAATTGAGAATCAAAAAAGCCTGGAACCTAAAAAATATTAAGGAGATAAGAGTTTTGAGACTCTAAATGAACAAAACAAAGACACCTGGGATTGTAAATGAGCAGAGCTAAGCGGTAAAGCCAGGGATCGCAACCTAATAAGTCCAAGGCTATAAATAACAGGGACAGTGTTCAAGATGGGCCCAAAAATCATAAAGTACTAACCCAAAGGAATTTTGGGGAGGGAGAACAGCTGGGAAGATTCTAGCCAAATGGGCAGAGTGAACTAAGCAAGATGGGATCTCAGCAAGATGACCATTAGTTTCTTTCTTTTTTTTATTAAACTTTTATTTAATGAATATAAATTTCCAAAGTACAGCTTATGGGTTACAATGGCTTCCCCCTCCCAAAACTTTCCTCCCACCCACAACCCTCCCCCCTCCCGCTCTCTCTCCCCTTCCTATCACATCATGATTCATTTTCAATTCTCTTTGTATACAAAAGATCAGTTTAGTATATATTAGGTAACAATTTCAACAGTTTGCCCCATATAGCAACACAAAGTGAAAAGAAAAGAAAAAAAATACTATTGGAATACTAGTTATAGCATTTAAATAAGGGTGTACAACACATTAAAGACAGAGATCCTACATAATATATTTTTTTAAATTAATTAATTTTCTATGCCATTTCCAATTTAACACCAGGTTTTTTTTTTCATTTCCAATTATCTTTATATACAGAAGATCGATTCAGTATGTAATTAGTAAAGATCTCATCAGTTTGTACCCACGCAGAAACACAAAGTGTAAAAATACTGTTTCAGTACTAGTTATAGCATCACTGCACATTAGACAACACATTAAGGACAGATCCCACATGAGATGTAAGTACACAGTGACTCCTGTTGCTGACTTAACAATTTGACACTCTTGTTCATGGCGTCAGTAATCTCCCTAGGCTCTAGTCATGAGTTGCCAGGGCTATGGAAGCCTTTAGAGTTCGCTGACTTTGATCTTGTTCCGATAGGGTCACAGTCAAAGTGGAAGTTCTCTCCTCCCTTCAGAGAAAGGTACTTCCTTCTTTGATGGCCCCGTTCTTTCCACTGGGATCTCACTAACAGAGATCTTTCATTTAGGTCTTCTTCTTTTTTTCTTTTCCATGGTATCTTGGCTTTCCATGCCTACAATACTCTCATGGGCTCTTCCACCAGATCCGAATGCCTTAAGGGCTGATTCTGAGGCCAGAGTGTTGTTTAGGACATCTGCCGTTCTATGAGTCTGCTGTGTATCCCACTTCCCATGTTGGATCTTTCTCTCCTTTTTTGATTCTATCAGTTAGTATTAGCAGACACTTGTCTTCCTTGTGTGATCCCTTTGATTCTTAGGCCTGTCTAAGCCATCGAATGTGAACTGAAATTGATCAATTGGACTAGCGAGGTGGCATTGGTACATGCCACCTTGATGGGATTGTATTGGAATCCCCTGGCACATTTCTAACTCCTTCATTTGGGGCAAGACTGATTGTGCATGTCGCAAACTGTGCATCTCCTCCCTCTCTTTTTCCACTCTTAAATTTAACAGGGATCACTTTTCAGTTAAAATTTAAACACCTAAGAATAATTGTGTGTTATTTACAGAGTTTAACCACTAGTACTAGAACAACTACAACAACAACAAATACTAAAAAGGATAAAGTATTACATTGTACATCTAGAGTCAGGACAAAAGCTGATCAGGTCATTGTTTCTTATAGTGTCCATTTCACTTCAGCAGGTTTCCCCTTTGGTGCTCAGTTAGTTGTCACCGATCAGGGAAAACAAATGATATTTGTCTCTTTGGGACTGGCTTAATTCACTCAGCATGATGTTTTCCAGATCCCTCCATCTTGTTTCAAATGACTGGGTTTCATTGTTCCTTACTGCTGTATAGTATTCTATGGAGTACATGTCCCATAATTTCTTTATCCAGTCTACTGTTGATGGGCATTTGGGTTGGTTCCAGGTCTTAGCTATTGTGAATTGAGCTGCAATAAACATTAATGTGCAGATGGCTTTTTTATTAGCCAAATTAATTTCCTTTGGGTAAATTCCAAGGAGTGGGATGGCTGGGTTGTATGGTAGGGTTATGTTCAAGTTTCTGAGGAATCTCCAGACTGATTTCCATAGTGGCTTAACCAGTTTGCATTCCCACCAACAGTGGGTTAGTGTCCCTTTTCCCCCACATCCTCTCCAGAATCTATTGTTGGTAGATATCTGGATGTGAGCCATTCTCACCGGGGTGAGGTGAAACCTCATTGTGGTTTTGATTTGCATTTCTCTGATGGCTAGTGATCTTGAACATTTTTTCATGTGTCTGTTGGCCATTTGGATTTCCTCTTTGGAAAAATGTCTATTGAGGTCCTTGGCCCATCTCTTCAGTGGGTTGTTTGTTCTGTTGTTGTGGATTTTCTTGATTTCTTTGTAGATTCTGGTTATCAACTCTTTATCTGTAGTATAGTTTGCAAATATTTTCTCCCATTCTGTCGGTTGCCTCTTCACTTTCCTGACTGTTTCTTTCGAAGTACAGAAACTTCTCAATCTGATGCAATCCCAAATGTTAATTTTGGTTTTGACTGCCTGTGCTGTTGGAGTATTTTCCAGGAAGTCTTTGCCTGTACCTATATCTTGCAGGGTTGCATGGTTTCTCCAATGCTCTCTAATAATTTGATGGTTTTGGGCCGTAGATTTAAGTCTTTAATCCACGTTGAGTGAATTTTTGTGTAAGGTGAAAGGTATGGGTCTTGTTTCAAGCTTCTTCACATGGAAATCCAATTTTCCCAGCACCATTTATTGAATAGACTGTCCTTATTCCAGGGATTAGTTTTGGATCTTTGATCAAATATAAGTTGGCTGTAGATGTTTGGATTGATTTCTGGTGTTTCTATTCTGTTCCATTGGTCTATCCATCTGTTTCTGTACCAGTACCATGCTGTTTTGATAACAACTGCCCTGTAGTATGCCCTGAAATCTGGTATTGTGATGCCTCTGGCTTTGTTTTTGTTGTACAAGATAGCTCTGGCTATTCAAGGTCTTCTGTGTCTCCATATGAATTTCAGCATCATTTTTTCCAGATCTGAGAAGAATGTCTTCGGTATCTTGATTGGTATTGCATTGAATGTATAAATTGCTTTTGGGAGAATAGACATTTTGATGATATTGATTCTTCCTATCCATGAGCATGGAAGATTTCTCCATTTTTTGGTATCCTCTTCTATTTCTTTCTTTAAGGTTTTGTAGTTTTCATCATAGAGATCTTTAACGTCCTTGGTTAAGTTTATTCCAAGGTATTTGATTGTTTTTGTAGCTATTGTGAATGGGATTGATTTTAGAAGTTCTTCCTCAGCCGTGGCATTGCCTGTGTATACAAAGGCTGTTGATTTTTGTGGATTGATTTTATATCCTGCTACTTTGCCAAACTCTTCGATGAGTTCCAATAGTCTCTTAGTAGAGTTCTTTGGGTCCCCTAAATAAAGAATCATATCATCTGCAAAGAGGGATAATTTGAGTTCGTCCTTCCCGATTTGTATCCCTTTAATTTCTTTTTCTTGCCTAATAGCTCTGGCTAAAACTTCCAGAACTATATTGAATAGCAGTGGTGAGAGTGGGCATCCTTGTCTGGTACCAGATCTCAGCGGAAATGCTTCCAACTTTTCCCCATTCAATAGGATGTTGGCCGTGGGTTTTTCATATATTGCTTTGATTGTATTGAGGAATGTTCCTTCCATACCCAGTTTGCTTAGAATTTTCATCATAAAAGGGTGTTGTATTTTATCAAATGCTTTCTCTGCGTCTATTGAGAGAATCAAATGGTTTTTCTTCTGCAGCCTGTTAATGTAGTGTATTACATTGATTGTTTTGCGGACATTGAACCATCCTTGCATACCAGGGATAAATCCCACTTGGTCTGGGTGGATGATCTTTCTGATGTGTTGTTGCATTCTATTGGCCAGAATTTTATTGAGTATTTTTGCATCTATGTTCATCAGGGATATTGGTCTGTAATTCTCTTTCAATGCTGCATCTTTTTCCGGCTTAGGAATTAAGGTGATGGTGGCTTCATATAAAGAATTTGGGAGGATTCCCTCTTTTTTGATTGCTCTGAATAGTTTGAGAAGAATTGGAGTTAGTTCTTCTCTAAATGTCTGGTAGAATTCAGCAGTGAATCCATCTGGTCCTGGGCTTTTCTTTGTTGGGAGGGCCTTTATTACTGTTTCAATTTCTGTGTCAGTTATGGGTCTGTTTAGGTTTTCTATGTCTTCCTGGCTCAACTTAGGTAGGTTGTATGTGTCCAAGAATCTGTCCATTTCTGATAGATTTCCCTGTTTGCTGGCATACAGGTCCTTGTAGTGATTTCTGATGATTCTTTTTATTTCTGTGGTGTCTGTTGTTATGTTTCCTTTTTCATCTCTGATCCTAATGATTTGGGTCTTTTCTCTTCCTTTTTTAGTTAGTTGGGCCAATGGGGTGTCAATTTTGTTTATTTTTTCAAAAACCAAGCTCCTCGTTTGGCTGATTTTTTGTAATGTTTTTTTGGATTCAATCCTGTTGATTTCTTCTTTGATTTTAATTATTTCCCTTCTTCTATTGGGTTTGGGTTTGGTTTGCTGCAGATTTTCTAGATCCTTGAGATGACTTGAAAGCTCATCTATTTGGTGCCTTTCCAATTTCTTGATGTAGGCACCTATTGATATAAACTTTCCTCTTAACACTGCTTTTGTTGTATCCCATAGGTTTTGGTATGTTGTGCTGTTATTCTCATTTACTTCCAGTAAATTTTTGATTTCTCTTTTAATTTCTTCTATGACCCATTGTTCATTCAGGAGCATGTTGTTCAATCTCCATGTGTTTGCACGTGCTCTGGGGATTCCCGAGTTGCTAATTTCCAATTTCATTCCTTTATGGTCTGAGAAGCTGCATGGTATGATTCTCATTCTTTTGAATTTGCTGAGACTTGATTTATGGCCTAGTATGTGGTCAGTCCTAGAGAAGGTTCCATATACTGCTGAGAAGAATGTAAAGTCCTTAGATGTAGGATGAAATGTTCTGTAGATATCTGTTAGATCCATTTGGGCTATTGTGTCATTTAAATCTGCTGTCTCCTTGTTGATCTTCTGTCCTGTTGATCTGTCTATCTCTGAGAGTGGAGTATTGAAGTCCCCCAGTACTATTGTATTGGGGTCTAAGTCTCCCTTGAAGTCCCTTAACAAGTCTTTTAAATAAGCTGGTGCCCTGTGATTCGGTGCATATACATTGATAATTGTTATATCTTCCTGTTGAATGGATCCCTTAATCATTAAATAGTGTCCCTCTTTGTCTCTCCTGACAGTTTTTGTGGTAAAGTTTATGTTGTCCGATATTAAGATGGCTACGCCCGCTCTTTTTTCATTTCTGTTGGCATGGTATATCTTTTTCCAGCCTTTCACTTTCAGTCTGTATGGATCATTGTTGGAAAGATGAGTTTCTTGTAAGCAGCAAAAAGATGGGTTTTGTTCCTTAACCCAATCAGCCAATCGGTGTCTTTTAACTGGACAGTTCAAGCCATTAACATTCAATGTGACTATTGAGAAGGAGTAACTTTGCCCTGCCATTTGCCAAAGATATTTTCTAATATCTGGTTTGAGGTTCCTGTGATCTTTTGCTGTGAGGTTTCCTTCCTTTACCTTCCTTCATATTGGCTACCGTGTTTCTGTGTTTCTGTATGTAATACATCTTTAAGCATCTTTTGCAGGGCTGGATGAGTGGCGACAAATTCTTTCAATTTCTGTTTGCTGTGAAAGGTCTTTATTTCACCTTCATTCACAAATGAGAGCTTTGCAGGATATCATATTCTGGGCTGGCATTTTTTCTCTCTTAGTACCTGGACTATATCTCGCCATTCTCTCCTGGCTTGTAGGGTTTCTGATGAGAAGTCAGCTGTGAGTCTAATTGGAGATCCTCTGAGAGTAATCTGATGTTTCTCTCTTGCACATTTTAGGATCTTTTCTTTGTGTTTCACTGTGGTGAATTTGATTATGATGTGTCGTGGTGAGGATCTCTTTTGGTCATGTTTATTAGGGGTTCTATGAGCTTCCTGTACTAGGATGCCTCTGTCCTTCTCCAAACCTGGGAAATTTTCTGCTAGTATCTCACTAAAAAGGCCTTCTAATCCTTTCTCCCTTTCCATGCCTTCAGGTACTCCTAGAACCTGAATGTTGGGTTTTTTAATAGTATCCTGTAGATTCCTGACAGTATTTTTTAGATTTCTGATTTCTTCTTCTTTTCTTTGATTTGACTGTTTCCTTTCCTGTTCTCTGTCTTCTAATTCCGATATTCTCTCTTCTGCTTCACCCATTCTGTTTTTAAGGCTCTCTAATGTGTTTGCCATTTGATCTATTGAGTTCTTCATTTCATTGTGGTTTTTTGTCACTATCACTGTTTCATGTTCTACTAGTTGTTTCATTTCATTTTGATTTCTCCTTAATATTTCATTTTCACGGGAGAGATTTTCTATCTTGTCCATTAAGGATTTCTGTAGTTCAATAATTTGTTTTTGAGAACTTCTTTATGTTCTTATCAATTTTTTGAGATCTGCTTCTTGCATTTCCTCTATGTCTTCATCTTCATAATCTTGCTTTGGCGTGTCTTTCTCGTTTGGGGGCGTCATAGTGTCTTCCTTGCTCTTATTGCCTCGGCTTCTATGTTTGTTGTTTGGCATGTTGGAGATAATTTATGGTTTTTTTTTTTTTTGACTCAGTTGGGAGTGGAGTTGAGGGTAGTTGAAATCTGGCCTCTGTGAGTGTTCGTGTGATCTACCTCTGGGACCACACAATGAGTTTATTCAGCCCTCAATGTGTTCTCCAGTTTTGCTAAAGTTACTGAGTTTGGCTGCGCTTTAGATATGTAAAATCGCGGTGCTCTTTGTTTTGCTTGGTGAGTGAAGGGAGAGGCCTCTGTTTCCTCCCCCCCCCAATGTCTTGGGTTTCTGAGGTCTTACCCTCCTCCGTTGGTTCCCGCGCT
The DNA here is from genome assembly GCF_033115175.1 of Lepus europaeus. Lineage (NCBI taxonomy): Eukaryota > Metazoa > Chordata > Mammalia > Lagomorpha > Leporidae > Lepus > Lepus europaeus. Next base: position 63,910,213 of record NC_084844.1, read on the forward strand.
GGCGAGATTCTGTGGCTCGGCTCCCGCCACCCGGCTCCGCTCCCGCCGCCCGGCCAACCATTAGTTTCTTGATTCACCCTGTCCCCTGTCCCTTGTTTTCATACTTCAGCTGCACGAGACAGTCAACCCGGGTGACTAAGGACAACTAGGACACGTGTGCCTGATCATTTCCACAGTTTTGCTCGAGTGCTGTGCTGGCAGGGTTGGCTCTGCTTCTCACATGGGTCTGCCAATCAGCCAGGGTGGCTCTGGTCCACGGGTATTCACTCTGGGGCCCAGGCTGACCGAGGCAGCTGCTCCCCGAGAGCAGCTCTTCTCACAGTGAAGGCAGAAGCACATGAGGGCCACAGAAACTCACACGGCCCCTCCAGCCTAGGCTCAGAACCACTATGTCTTCATTGCTTCTTCATTACATGGGCCAAAGCAAGCCACAGTCTTCCCACAATGAGGCTATGGCAAGTGTGCGGATCAGGGAGGGGCGAGGAATTGGGGCCAATAAGTGCGTCTATTCCACTGTGATGGACCCTGGTTTGAAGGTTACATGACCTGGGCCCACTCTTCTAGGGGTTGCCTGGAAATGAGTGTAGTAAAAGGCACTGTCCATCCCTCACCCCCAGTTTTCTATTAGGTCAGGAATCCTGAAAACTCAGCCTTCCTTCTCCACAAAGCCCCATGCCCTTCCCTCAATGCCTAACACCCAGTCTGTCCCTACGGATGACGCAGCAAGATTGCTGAGTGCGTTTTAGATGGCCCCTTCATTCTGCTCCACTGCACCCCACGATGTGATTCATTAGGAAATATAGCCTAAGATCCTAACGTTCAGCAGATAGTGCACTAAGTATTCACCCAAAATGTTCTTAAGAGATTGTGCCATTGAAGCTGAGTCTGTAGCCAGATGTGACACCAAATAGTACATCTACTGCCTCGTGGGAACCTCCAGAAGGAGGAGCTATGGGCCAGCACTGTGTTGTAGCAGGCTAAGCCACCTGTAGTGCCAGCATCCCATGTGGACACAGGTTCAAGTCCCAGCTGCTCCACTTCTGATCCCATTCCCTCCTAATGCACCTGGGAAGGCAGCAGAAAATGGTGCAGGTCCTTGTGCCCCTGCATCCACGTGGGAGACCCAGAAGCAGCTCCTGGTTTCAGCCTGGTACAACCCCAGCTGTTGTTTGTTGTTGCAGCCATTTGGGGAGTAAACTAGCAGATAGAAAATCTCTCTCTCACTCTTGCTCTCTAACTCTGTCTTTCAAATAAATACATTAAATAAGGAAGAGGAAGAAGCAGCAGCAGCAACAACAAGAGAACAGAACAGGTTAGTGAAATTTCTTTCTCTAGAGGCCATTTGGACCTGGGAAATTTTATTTATTTAAAGACTTTTATTTACTTATTTGAGAGGAAGAGTTACAGACAGTGAGAGGGAGAGGAGACAGAAAGGTCTTTCTTCCACTGGCTCATTCCCAAATAACAGCAAAGGCTACAGATGTGCCAATCCAAAGCCAGGAGCCAGGAGCTTCTTCCAGGTCTCCCACATAGGTGCAGGGACCCAAGGACGTGGGCCATCTTCTACTGCTTTCCCAGGCCACAGCAGAGAACCAGATTGGAAGAAGAGCAGCTTGGACTCGAACTGGATGCTGATGCCGCAGAGGATTAAACTACTGCACCACAGTGCTGGCCCCTGGGACCTGGGAAATTTTAAAGTTTCTCACAAGCAGAAATATCCTAAGAGCAGGCTGTCTCAAGGCCCAAAATTAGCCAGAGATCCACAAGGCTTCAGGATAACTGAGAGGTAGTGAGAGTCACCACCAGTGCATAGTCACCCCACTGCTGCACAGTGCCCCTTGGCCACATCAGGACAGGAGCAAGATCAGCCGCAGGTGCTCCACCTTAACTGCCGTCTTTCTCAGAAGACCTTGCTCTTTAAAGGAGAACCATTAAAAAAGACCAACCACCGCTGAATTCAGGGCACAGGCCACATACACTGAATGTATTTTAGGGCAGTGGCTCGTGATAAATTGTTTCCCAAGTTCCTCAAAGGTACTGTGAGTGTCAAGCTCTCTCAAGCCCAGGCTGATAACTATGGAAGTGTGGGGAATTGCAGTTGTTGTGAGGTACTTGGTTATGATACATGTGGACTCTTAGGGCTTATTATAAAAGTGAAGGCCTATGGCTCTCCAGACTGAGAAAGGATCGCCTCTGTGAATAATAAGAGGATGCAGCAGTTATAAAAAATTAAATAGACCTTGGCAATCTCTCTCCTAGATATATAGGTGTGTTAAGTGAACAAAGCCCTATGGTAGTGTGGGGGTAAAGCATGCTACTATCTTAGTTTCTGTTGCTACAGCAAAATACCTAAGACTGGGTGATTTATAAAGAAGCTCATTTGGCTAATGGTTTTAGTACCTGGGAAGTCCAAGACCATGGTGCAGACGTCTGCTCAGCATCCACTGGGGGCCCTCTTACTGCATTAGAACACGACACAGAGCATCACATGCTGGGACATAGCACGTATGCTGGCGCAGGTCCCTCTTTCTAAAATGCTGCTAATGCCGATGGGGCTCCCTCTGTCCTGACCTCATCCAATCCTAAGTACCTCCCAAAGCCTCTACCTCCAAACACCATCAACACAGGAGTTTTGGAATTCAGTTTCTATTTTTTTTTTATTTTTTGACATGCAGAGTGGACAGTGAGAGACAGATAGAAAGGTCTTCCTTTACCGTTAGTTCACCCTCCAATGGCCACTGCAGTCAGTGCGTTGCGGCCAGCGCACCGCAATGATCCGAAGCCGGGAGCCAGGTGCTTCTCCTGGTCTCCCATGCAGGTGCAGGGCCGAAAGACCTGGGCCATCCTCCACTGCACTCCCAGGCCATAGCAGAGAGCTGGACAGGAAGAGGGGCAACTGGGACAGAATCCGGCGCCCCAACCAGGACTAGAACCCGGTGTGCCAGCGCCGCAAGGCAGAGGATTAGCCTATTGAGCCGCAGCGCTGGCCTGGAATCCAGTTTCTAATATATGAACTTTGTGAGGACACAGTCCAACAACGGCAACTTCTGTATGCTCTGCATTATCTGTATAGAACTTTAGGATCCAATACAGCGGCCACTAGCCACATACGGCTGTTTCAGTGTGAATTTGAAAGTCAGTTCCAAAGTCACAATCAGCCATCTTTTTTTTAACTTTTACTTAATTATTTTCATTTGAGGTGAAAGGCAGAGAAACAGAGACAGAAGGGACAGATCTTCCATCTGCTGGTTCACTTCCCCAAACGCCTGCAACAGCTGGGGCTGGGCCAGGCAGAACCCAGCAGCCCAGAATTCAGTCCAGGTCTCCCACATGGGTGGCAGGAACTAAGCACCTAAGCCATCATCTGCTGCCTCCCAGAGTCTGCGTTTGCAGGAAGCTGAAATCACTCACTCAAAGTATGACCCAGTTTTCTGTGAAGGAGGAGTTTGAGAGCATATTGTCATTTTCGGAAACAGTCTGAATTACAATTATTAGCTTTAGATCATTGCGTTGGTTTTTCCTCTTCCAGCAATCTCATTCATACATATGCAGGTATTCAACTTCTGGTATTCCTCTCTCATCTTCTGAAATCTTTGGTCAAGCTCCTATTCTGTATATTTCCTCTCTCACCTTCTGTTTCCTGAAAGGCACGGATCTGTTTGTGCTTCTTCTGGTTTGCATTTCATGAGTGATGTTAGTTTTTCCTGTTTTCCTCCTTCTTTCCTGAGTCTGCCCATTCATGTCTGAGCTTCCCTGATTCTTAGTATCATATCCTTCCATGCTTGGTATCATTGTCTCAACCATGTCTCCTCATCCTGAAAACTACCCCGCTGAGAACACAAATTACACAAAGATGGAAGTATTTTCCTGTATCAGAGAGTACTTTCTCTCTCTTTATTACTGATTCCTCCCTCTAGTACTTTTGTATGGGGATGGGCATATTGCCACCAAGATTCTGGTTTTGTTCCTTTTAATAGAAAATTTGGTTTTGAGAATTCTGCATGAGCAGTAGGATTCAGAAAGACTTGTCTTACTTCACATAGCTTCCCTCAGTTGCTTTTGTGCAGTTCTGAAAAACATGACACCTGATTTCTTGGCTCTGCAATTTACCATTATTCCATATGAGATTCCCCTCTGAAAACCCATTTTTCAACTTAACCGGATTATTGCTGCTCCATAGGAAGGCCTGTATATAAGGAAACAATGGCCCCCAACTTTGCAAATCTAGATTCATAAAATCCCTTTCTATGAAGAGTCAGTATCAGAATCTCTGAGATTATGCAGTTACTTTCTAAGATGTCTACAAAATTCTTTTCTCTGAGTGACTGGTTAGCCTGTCTTTATCGGTCACCATTTCATTCATAGGATCATTAAGCTTTAGTTTTTTTTGGTTTCTTTGAATCACAAAATTTAGGATTTTTTTTATTTATATTTGTGACATTTGAGTTTAGAATTAGTAATTTTCACTTACTTTTACATCAGTCTTATTTCAGAAAAATTTGGTTTCAGTTACCAAAATGTTTTTTAGTTAGTTAGTTTTAGTTAGTGAGTTCTATGCATTTTGAATCCCTTAGACTATCAAACAGGTACACACAAGATCAGGTTCACCCAGGTCCGCAACTCCAGCAGAAATCAGTTTTGCCAAGTTCAAGCATAAACAGCTGGCTTACCACAATCTCTTGTGTTTGACACAGAATGGCAAGGATCATCTTTACTGATTTGCCCTTGTTGTCCTTACATGCACTACCTTGGAAATAAACTCTCAAAGCAAAAGTACTCTCTGAATTTTCTTTGTTGATACATAAAAATTAATGTACAGGAAAAAAAAACCTGTCATCATATAATGTCATGAATCCAATTCCTGAGCAATTAAAGATTTACACACACACACAAACACACACACACAACAGAACACACACACACTACAGGATGGGTGGCTTGGAAAATAAAATGATGATCTTATACTCACAAACCAGGAGTTCATGAATGAACTCTGGCTCCCTGTAGCCTGGGGATGTTCTACTATTCACTGTCCAGGGACACCCATTGGTGGAATGGCTGAGCCAGGCCCACAGCTGCATCTTTCTTTTTCAAGATTTATTTATTTATTTGAAAGGCAGAGTCAGAGAGAGAGAGAGAAAGACACACACACACACACAGAGAGAGAGAGAGAGAGAGAGAGAGAGAGAGAGAGAGATCCTCCATCTACTGGTGGTTCACTCTCCAAATGGCCATAACAGCTGGGATTGGGTCAGGCCAAAGGCAGAAGCCAGGAGCTTCATCTGGATCTCCCACATTGGTGCAGGGGCCAAGGCACTTGGGCCATCTTCCACTGCTTTTCCAGGTGCATTAGCAAGGTGCTGGATGGGAGGTGGAGCAGCTGGTCATAAACTGGTGGCTATATGGGATACCGGCATTGCAGGTGGCAGTATAACCTGCTGTGCCACAACACTGACCCCCACAGCTGCATCTTAACCCTGCCCCCCAACACACAAACACATCCACATGGCATCACTTGTTAGCAAAAGACAAGATTAATATCATACAAGCTCTTCAAGCCTCTGACACCCTACGAGCATGCACAGGTGATCTCTCCCCAAACTGTCCAGGCACCGGTTGGCAGGATTCATGGATGGCCTGGTGTGCACCTGTGACTTCAGAAACACAGGCATGGCGTGCAGAGGAGGCACTGGGCTGGCCTCCTGATGCACTTGTGCATGGTGCAGACAGTTCAGAGGCAGCAAGTCTAAAAGGGATAACAGTGGATGGAACAGGAGCTACAGCCCTAGACACAGTGAGCAGGAGGCTAGAGAAGTAACTCCTGGAAACCACTCCTGTTAAGCCTCATATGCTTGGAGGGGCATTATGGACCTGTGGCTGGTTTACTGGCTATTCGAATGGGACATGTGGGAGACAACAAACCCCCACACCAGAGGCTAAGGATAAAGCATGAAAAACCAGGTAGAAGCACAAGGATGGGTCTAATAAAGGACCTTCTGCTGGTGAGTGGGTTATCTCCCTTGTTGGAAGGCACAGGGATGTGAACTGTCTATACATTAGGAGATAGGGACAGAGTGAGCATCTAGATCAGCCATGAGTCCCCGGATCTCATGTCAATGAGATTTCCGATGACTCCTGGTTCATCAATGGGAATTTGAGTGCTGCAAGGGATATGTTGCAAAAGTAACCTTTTTGAACACATTCCTCCCTTGATGTATTTAAGGAAATGTGTGAAAGTACTGAATGAATGCTTAAAGATACATATAGAACTTCATAAATACCTCTACACTTTGAAAAATAAAATTTTGGGGCTCACTATTGTGTAGTAGGTAAAGTTGCTGCCTGTAGTGCCCGCATCCCATATGGGTGCCAGTTCAAGTCCCGGCTGCTCCACTTTTTTTAATATATTTATTTATTTATTTGATAGGCAGAGTTACAGAGAGGCATAGGCATAGGTATAGGCATAGGCAGAGAGAGAGTGAGAGAGAGAGAGAATCTTCCATCTTGGGCCATCTTCCACTGATTTCCCAGGCCATAGTAGGAAGCTGGATCGGAAGTGAAGCAGCCAGGTCTTGAACAGGCACCTATATGGGATGCAGGCACTACAAGAGGTGACTTTAACCACTATGCCACAGCATCAGCCCCTGCTCCACTTCTTATGTAGCTCCCTATTAATGTGCCTGGGAAAGCAGCAGAAAATGGCCCAAGTGCTTGGGCCCCTACACCCTCGTGGAAGACCTGGATGAAACTTCTGGCTTCTGGCTTCTATCTGGCCCAGCCCTGGCTGTTGCGGCCACCACGGGAGTGAAACAGAGGATGAAGATTTCTCTCTCCCTCTCTCTTTCTCTCTCTCTCTCTCCTCGCTCTAGCACTGCCTTTCAAATAAATAAATAAATCTTTTTCAAAAAAGAAAAAGAAAGTTGTTTTTTACTTGTAAAGTTGAATCCTTCCTTCCAGGACGCTTCCCTCTCAAAGGAAGGAGGAAGTCAGGACTACCTTTAATTTACAAATGTGCACACCACAAATACATAAAACATGTATCCTAGAAATAAATACAGATAGAAACCAATCCGTAACACCCACATACCTGACATTCACAACACACTGGGCTTACAAAACTAATATACACAACCCCAAAGAGCTCATACAGAATTGGACACACACACTCAAGCTCTTCACAGAGGGGCCACTGAGCCCTCCTCTTCTGTGCTGGAAAGCATGGGGGTCAGAAACACCCAGAGAGACCCTTGCTAATAGTTCCATTGACCACGGGATGACACCAGTCACCACGGACATGTCAGTGCATCAGCCCTGAAACCAGGGACTTCAACATTAGTGGAGAGTTGGCCACTCTTTTCCAGATTCTGAAAACTTGTGGCACTTAAAGACTCCCGGGTCCACAAGGATAGGTGAAGCCTGGCCTCTCCCCCTAATCTGTGTTTCTGCAGAGGTTATCTTGTAGGTAGTAAACCTAGGCACTTGTCAGATGGCATGAGGCTGAAGGGATGGTCCTGTCACAGTGCAACCAAAATGGGGTTGTTTGGGGACTTCTCAGAGACCAGGAAATGGCACAGGCCTGAAGGCTACACACTCTGGGAAAGCCAGCTCTGGCCAAAGCAGCATGTCCTAGAGAGACTGCCCAGGAGAACTGCAGGGCCAGCTCACAGGAAACACCTGGAGTCCACATGCTGTACGCCTCCCACACCTGAGGCACTCAGGACCCATGGCTGACAACACTCTTTACTGACAACACCCCCATGTGAAAGATACCCCTCACCAGGTCACAGGCTGGATGTCTGGTCTGAAAGCCAAGGTGGATGCATAAGGAGACTGTCTATTTTAGGGCCCACTAATTCTAGGCCAAGACACTTAGAAAAACTGTTAGATGTGTATGCACATATATGTTGCCCATGGACATAGCCAGAAGACAGGAGCAAGGTGATGGGCCATCCCCCGTCCCCAGTCCCCAGGCCATTAATGTTTCCAGGAGTCCCTTGCTTCTACATTGACAGGTGGAAACCCATATCGTATCCACAACAAAAGTTAAAACAGACAAATACGCATTACACACACATCTGTAAGTGTGTGCATGTATTGAACAAACTGCGGAGGAAGTGTACATACCTGTGTATGAACAGGTTCCTTTAACTGTGGAGCTATATGGGATAATCTGACATTGCAGAAGGGAGGAATTTACTATGGCTGTTATTTCTAGAGCTGTATATACTCAAAAATACATGCAAACATATATGTTTCCAAAGTGAGTAACAGAGAAATAAATACATGAGTGTTAAATCCATGAGTTTGTAACAAGACAATGTACATATACAAATAACTACACATACAACACTAGGAAGCACACACATTCTGACACACACAGACACATAGACACACATATAGTCTATATAATCTAATTGTCCAGGCATTGGGCCCTCCACGTCTCACTGGCAAGCTTGGGGCATAACACACCTGGAGGTCCTTCACTGTCCATTCCAGGGCCCCTTAGTGTACACCAAACCCCAGGGCCTTTTCATCAAAACAGCCCTGACAACAGGGATCTGAATGTTGGTGGAAAGATGGCCACTCTTTCCACCAAAAGAAAAACACATCCTTTGAATCAGCCGAGTGACTCAGATGCCAACAGAACTGAAGCTAGCCCTCTCTGTGGAGAATTTTTTCACACAGAGAGCTATGTTCTGACTTGGAGGTAGTCCATGAAGACCTGAGTTCTGGTGACATAAGGCTGTGGCACAGGTCTGCCAAGTGAGAGTGCCCTGAGGATACCTTGGGACTTCAGAGGGTCTCCTTGGATGTTTATGGCCCCCACACTCTCGTACAGGAAGGGAGATAGTCAGCCAAGGGCTCCTATGACCTCAACCCAAGCAGGGTTGTACATTTCTGGCCCATGATTGGCAGGTTCTGTTCTGTATGGTATTCATAGCTAAAATAGTGCTCTTGTAGAAATCCTGGCCTATATACACTTATGAAAATGTACATAAACATTGAACAAACTCTTAAAGATATATACTTAACTGTCTGATTACCTGTACCACTCTATAAACATACAGAAAATGGTTCCTTTACCTGTATTCTTGCAACCAGGATGCTTCCACTCCCTAGGAGAAAAGAATGCATTAACATCATTATTTCTACAAATGTATGCAAACACAAATATATACAAACATGTACATCACAGGAATAAGTAAAATAGAAAAACATCTGATCCCACATGCATGAGAGTATAACAAGAAAGTGTATATATACAAATTAGTTAGATATACAGCAAAGCACACACAAACACACACACACACATTTACTTCCTTTGTCTAGAGGCCATTTGGCCCTCCCCTCCAGTATTGGCAATATTGAGGGCATACACAGGAAATCCCTTCACTGCCATGTCCATGGGTCCATGGCAACACCAATCACTAGGGACATGTCACTGAACTACCTATGGCAACAGGTAGCCCATTAGGGAGCTGAACGCTCTTTCCAAAGATGTCCACCAGAAGGAAAACCCATCTTTTAGTTAAGTCAGAGCTTAGACTCTCAACTGCTTAGAGTCAGAGCTTAGAATCTCAGCCAATGGATCTGGCAGCAGCTGACCTCTAAGAACATTCCCTCACACTGTGCTCTCAGTTCACCACGGAGACAGTACACATACATGGCATCAGGCTGTATGGACAACCCTACCAGGAATGGACTTCAAGGAGGATGTTTGGGGACTTACAGAAGCCAGGCCCAGACCCTGAACACTATGCCCTATTACAGATCTGGCTCTACCTATAACTCCCTTGTCCTAGAGGCCAATGTAGCTACCTGGAGGACGGGCTCACTGACTCGTTGAGAAACAACTAGAAACCATGTGCCTTAGGCCTCCCGCACTGAAAACCCAGGACTCCCAGCACCAGCGTGATCCTGGCATTCCTGATTGGAGAAAGGCTTTCAGGAATAAAACAAAGCCTAGAGGACAAAAGGGAAATGACAAATGACCATGACCACTTGAAGTTTAAACATAACACAGAAGCAGCATGAAAACAGCCAACGCTATGGGGACCATCTGTGCGAATGCGCATACACAGAGGATGCTGCCTGCCCAGTAAGTGGTGCCCTAGAAACACGTGTAATTTCTGGGCTTCTTTAAAGAAATGTTTAAAAGATACTGGTTTCAGCATTACCTACCATAATGAAAAAATCTGCTCTCTCTTTCTTGATCTCTCTTGCCCTCTCCTCCAGCCTGTTGGGTTTCCCCCACCTGACAATAAACATTTTCCCTTACTCTCTCGTGTTTGGTGTGTTTTGTAGTGACCTTTCATTGGCTCCAAAACCTGGAGCCAGACTCTGCCCTCAACCTTGGTTTCCTCTCGGGGATGTGAGCTGCTTTGGGATCCTGGATTTCTTTCAACCACAAAACCCAGCGCCCACATGGTATGCCAGCACCACAGGCGGAGGATTAACCAAATGAGCCACAGCACCAGCCCTAGGGTCATTTATTTCATTAAGAGCTAGTATAGTAATAATTTGTGTTATTTGAGAAGTTTTTGCCTCAGAACAAGAAGTCTCAGTAATTTAACTGTCACAAACTTGAATACTACACAGTGCTCACATCACATCACACACTTGAAGAGCCAGCTTATGTAAAATCCTAAATTAACAACAGAAGGAATCCTGCAGGCATTATGACAGTAGGCTAAGCCTCTGCCTGCTACGCTGGCATCCCATATGGGTGTCAGTTCATATCCTGGCTGCTCCTCTTTTAACCCAGCTTTCTGCTTCTGCTCTTGGAAAGCAGTAGAAGATAGCCCAAGTGCTTTGGCCCTGCACCCTCATGGGAGGCCCCAAGAAAGCTCCTGGCTCCTGGCTTCTCGCCGGCCCAGCTCCAGCTGTTGCAGCCATTTGGGGACTGAATCAATGGATGGAAGGCACTTCTCTGTCTCTCCCTCTGTCTATAACTCTGCCTCTCAAATAAATAAATAAATAAATAAAATCTTTAGAAAAAATAATTTAAAAAACAACAAAGGAAGGATCAAACACCTTACAACCCTTCCCTGATTAAAAAAAAAATAAGTAAAAATATTACATAACTTTGTCAAGGTTAATTTATAGATTGAAATATTTCATATCTTTATGGCATATCCACTTCAACTAGCATTCCAAGATGCTACATCATCCATTACAGAAGAACTACACCCTCATGACTCCACCCTACTAATCTTATTCTTAGCTAGCTCTTGAGTTCTTCACATTGTTTCACCTATGTTGACAACTAAAGATGCCCAAGAAGAAACAGTGTTGTCTTTTATTATTTATTATTATTACTCAAATCTTAATTGCCCATTCATAATTACAAATTCTATACATAGGATAGATGAAATTAACAACTCTTAACCATAAAAGATACAGGACACCAACAATACTGAAGCTGTGAATATATAGATATGATGATTTAAACTCTGGCTCTTATATAATTCCACAGAAGATTTGAAACCAGGAGAATTATTACTGCATACAGTGGATAACAGAGTTGTCATACCTATAGAAATACCAATCCATACATTACTTTCATCTGAAGATGGCTTACACTCAGAAGCTGACACACAGTTTGATCTAAAAACAAATCCCATCCCAAGATGCTTGCGTGAAGCAACCTTCACATCTACTCCACTTGGTTGATATTATGACAATGCTCTGATGTGTGTGGGTCCAACCACATCTCCATGTCTTTGAACTAGCAACACTAAAACACTTTGAAAAATGACAAATATCTGTTATGTCATTATGAATCTAACTAGCATCAGTTTAATACTGAAAGCAAAAATATTTCTGTAATGAAATGCCACAATTAGACTCACCAATATAATTAATATGGTCTCAATAAAATTAGCACTTTATTTCTCCAGCTAAAATTCTCTAACTACACTTAACCCTCAAACCCACACCAAAATACATTGAATCACCAAGACGAAATCCCATGAGAAACAGAAGGAAGGTGTGCTCACTTTTTTCATTACCCCTACAATAGCAGGATTACACACTGTAATTATCATCTTCTCCCCTAATATTTTAATCCCATCTCCCAACTGCCTGGTCAACAATCAATTCATCTACCTTCAACAGTGATTGGTGCAATTCATGCTTAAACAAATAACCATTCACATCACTGAAAGAAGAACCTGGTCTCTAATACTAATCTCATTCGTATTCTGTGATTCAACAAATCAGCTACGACAGTTACCTTGTACGGCTCACGCAGCCCAATTATCAGTTGTTAAGACTAGCTGTCATGCCTTGAGCAGAAGCAGTAATTACTGGCCTCTGCCATAAAACAAAAGCATCATTAGCCACTTCCTGCCTCAAGATGCACCTGCCTCATTTATTCCTTTGATAGTAATTATTGAAACTATCAACCTCTTTATAATCTCTTCACTTACTCATACATTTTATTGGTGGAGCCTCTTTAGTCTTGACATGCATCAGTTCTGCAACAGCTATAATCAGATTTATTCTTATTCTAGCTGTTCTTTAATTCACTGTAACCCAATCCAAGTGCCCATATTTCTACTTTCATGGTTAATGACCCACCAAACTCAGGCTATCATACAGTTAACCCCAGCCCCTGGCCATAAACAAAGACATTGTCAGCGCTATTGCTTTAAGAATTTACTTATTTATTTATTTACTTATTTATTTATTTATTTGAGAGATAGAGTAACCAACGGAGAGAGGGAGAGACAGAGAGAAAGGTCTTCCATTGGCTGGTTCACTCCTAAATGGCAATAGCCAGAACTGGGCCAATTCGAAGCCAAGAGCTTCTTCTGGGTCTCCCACATGGGTGCAAGGGCTCAAGCACTTAGACCATCTTCCACTGTTTTCCCAGGCCAGAATCAAAGAGCTGGATTGGAAGTGGAGCAGCCAGGACATGAACTGGCACCCATATGTGATGCCAGCATTGCAGGTGGAGGCTTAGCCTGCTACACCACAAAACCCCTTGTCAGCTCTGTTTCTAACATACAGCTAGTGATAGGTTTCCATTTTAATTCTTTTACTCTATCATTCCTGGCCTAGGAACTAATACACTAACAATATACCAAGGATGATGATATTGTCTGAGAGCATACAACTAGGGGCCAGGATTATGATATGAAATTATCTTTTTCATTCTATCAGGAGTTTTTTTTTCCTCTGCTGGATTCTTCTATCCATTCTCTCCCTCTTGGCTAGTCCTAAAGCAAAGGGGCTGCTACCTACCAACAGGCATCTGTGCCCTAAAGCTACTAGAATTGTGTCTAACAATCAGAATTATTAGCCTCAGGAGTATAAATTATCCAAGCTCACCATAGTTTCATAGAAGAAACCAAAAATACCATACAAATTCCACTAATCAATCAAACTTGGAGCTGATTTTACAAGTCTACAAACTTCAGAATATTTCAACATATCCTTTACCATCTCTGAGGCTGTGGATGGTTCAACACTCTTTACAGCCACAGGATTGCACAGCCTATTTGTAATCATAAATCTTACTTTCTCACCTTATAACAATTAAAATTTCACTTGATATCAAACCATCATTTTGGCATTGAAACTGATGCCTGACATAATTTGTGGACATGGTCTGATTATTCTTACACATCTCTTTAAAAGAAAAAGATTTATGTATTTATTTGAAAGTCAGAGTTACAGAGAGAGAGAGAGAGAGAGAGAGGTGTTCCATCCACTGGTTCACTCCCCAATTGGCCACAATGGCTAGAGCTGCACCAATCCAAAGCCAGGAGCCAGAACCTTCTTCCAGGTCTCCCATGTGGGTGCATGGGCCCAACAACTTGTGCTGTCTTCCACTGCCTTCCCAGGCCACTGCAGAGAGGCTGCAACAGAAGTGGAGCAGCCAGAACTTGAACCAGCGCCCATATGGGAATCTGGCACTGCAGGCGGCGGCTTTACCCGCTATGCTACAGCACCGGCCCTGACACATCTCCCTTCACTTATGAGGATCATATTCTTTTAATGTTAACTACTGCTACTGGCTTCCAATGTATTATCTTCAGTTTTTTGGTTTTTGGGGTTTTTTTTGTTTGTTTGTTTTTTGTCAGGCAGAGTGGACAGTGAGAGAGAGAGACAGAGAAAAAGGTCTTCCTTTTGCCATTGGTTCACCCTCCAATGGCCGCCGCGGCCGGTGCGCTGCGGCTGGCACACTGTGCTGATCCGAAGGCAGGAGCCAGGTGCTTCTCCTGGTCTCCCATGGGGTGCAGGGCCCAAGCACTTGGGCCATCCTCCACTGCACTCCCGGGCTACAGCAGAGAGCTGGCCTGGAAGAGGGGCAACAGCGACAGAATCCAGCACCCAGACCAGGACTAGAACCTGGTGTGCCAGCGCCACAAGGCGCTGGATTAGCCTATTGAGCCGTGGCACCGGCCTATCTTCAGTTTTAACCTGAAAAAGAATAATCAACCTTACTCTCTCCCTGACAATCAATATATCTTTAGTGCTATTTCTTGGAACCACCATAATCTGGTTGCTGTAATTAAATATCTACATAGAAAAATAAAGTCCATACAACATATAGATTTGATCCTATAGCATCGGCCCAGCTACTACTCTCCATAAATTCTCTTTTAGCCATTACAGCCTTTGTATTCAGCTTAGATATTACCATCTTCTCCTGTCATGAGTATCCAAATAAAAAACCCAACACTTACACTTACCATAGCACTAATTATAATTTCCATTTTAGCCCTAGGTATAGCCTATTAATGAATTCAAAAAGGACTAGAATGAGTATAATCATTAAAATAAATTTTTCAATCCATTAGGTTAAGGTATTCTATTATCATCAATATGCCTTCAAATCTGTATAAATATTTTAGCATATATTGCATCCTTACTAGGAATACTATCAGTATACTGATATATGGTCACTTCTGTGTTTTATAAGGCACAATATTATATCCATTCACTTTAGGAATCCTTGTAATCCTTGTAAATCCTGAATGCTCATTTTATCATATCATGTATATTCATTGCCTCCTAGTATTTGTAGCCTATGAAGCCACTGTGGGCCAAACACAGTTAATAGCATCCAACACGTATGGTCAGATAATGTACAAACTTAACCCCTCTCCTACAAATTATGTAACTTACAATTACACTTATTCCCATAACAATGTACTCAAAAACATCATACTCTGAATCAACAAAAACACGGAGCTTATACACTACCTCATAATCCTATTTATTATAAATAAACCTATTGTAAAATAAGCAGTCTCTCACCAGCTTCTTCTCTGACCCTCCTGCTGATACCACCTCACAGCTTCCCTTAATAATCCTAGTGAGTATCCCCTTTCTAAAGGACCACTTCCATGAATGAAAGCTATATTTAAATATTAATCTATAGTTATTCTTAATTATGACATTCACAGGCACAGAAGTAATTTTGTTCTAAATACTTTTCATCAACAGTAATTTCAACCCAAGTAACTATCACCCACTGAGGAAACTAAATAGCATTTAAATGGAAACCTATGCATAATAACTTTGATAGTAAAAAGCAAAAATGTCCCTTTATGGTCTTCACCTATGATTACCAGAAGCCCATGTAGAGGCCACTATTGCCAGATCAATATGCCTTGCAGTCATACTGTTAAAACTAGGAGGCGCCGGCGCCGTGGCTCAACAGGCTAATCCTCCACCTTGCGGCACTGGCACACCAGGTTCTAGTCCCAGTTGGGGCGCCGGATTCTATCCCGGTTGCCCCTCTTCCAGGCCAGCTCTCTGCTATGGCCCGGGAAGGCAGTGGAGGATGGCCCAAGTCCTTGGGCCCTGCACCCGCATGGGAGACCAGGAGAAGCACCTGGCTCCTGGCTTCGGATCAGCGCAATGCACCAGCCGCAGCGGCCATTGGAGGGTGAACCAACGGCAAAAAGGAAGACCTTTCTCTCTGTCTCTCTCACTATCCACTCTGCCTGTCAAAAAAAAAAAAAGAAAAAAAACCTAGGAGGCTACGGCGTAACATGAGTCACTACAATCTTAAATCCCTTAAACAGAGCAGAAAGCCTTTTCACTTCCTAGAGGATCCCTATGAGGAAATTCATAACAAGCGCCATCTCGCTCTATCAAACACATCTAGAATCACTAACCACTTGTTCATTAGTGAGCCACATTAACACTGGTGATTGTGAGAGTTTTTATTGAAACATCATGAAGATTTACAGGAGCTACAGCTCTAACACTGGCCCATGGCCTAATATCAGCAATATTATTTTGTCTTGCAAACTCTATTCACAGGCAAACTTCACTATTTTCCCAAGGACTACAAAACAGTTTCACCTCTAGCAGCAGCATGATGAACACTGGCAAACCTAACTAACTCGGCCTCAGCGCCAATCATGAATTTAATCAGGTGGCTGTTCACAATAATGGCATCATTCTCATGGTCCAAACCTACTACCATCCTAACAGAGTCTAACCTGTGAATTAACACTATACATTGGATCTGCTTACTAATCACAACACAACAAGGAAAACTTCCATATTATATCAATAATATCCCTCTTTCATTCACACAAGGAAATCACTCATATCCATCACCTTCTTTCCTATCACTCAGTTCTAAAGTCATTTCATGAAACATGCACTGTAACAGAGTTTAAAGACAACATTAGGGCCAGCGCCGTGGCTCAACAGGCTAATCCTCTGCCTAGCGGCGCCGGCACACCGGGTTCTAGTCCCGGTTGGGGCGCCGGATTCTGTCCTGGTTGCCTCTCTTCCAGGCCAGTTCTCTGCTGTGGCCAGGGAGTGCAGTGGAGGATGGCCCAAGTGCTTGGGCCCTGCACCCCATGGGACACCAGGAGAAGCACCTGGCTCCTGCCATTGGATCAGCGAGGTGCGCCAGCAGCAGCGCGCCAGCCGCAGCGGCCATTGGAGGGTGAACCAATGGCAAAAGGAAGACCTTTTTCTCTGTCTCTCTCTCTCTCACTATCCACTCTGTCAAAAATAAATAAATAAATAAATAAATAAAAACAAATTTCAAAAAAGACAATATTAGCTTATGAAGGTAAAAACAGAACCTTAAGTCTCCTTATTCACTGAGGAAGTATGCAAAAACGGCTAACATGCTCAGAAACATAATAATATGCCTTTCTTAAGCTATAAAGGGTAGAAATAACCCATTGGTTTTAGGAACCAAGAAATTATTGTAGCTCCAAATAAAATAATTATTTTCGCCCTCTATAACACTGTCACTACTTTCACTTCACCAATTATAACAACTGTCCCATATTTATAAGGAGATTGGTGCTTTAAACCTCTAATGTACCTTATTTATTTATTTAATTTTACTTGAGAAACAGAGCCACACTTCACATCTGCTGGCTCACAACCCACGTGTGTGGAGCCAAAAATTCCATCAGGGTCTACCACGTGGGCAGCAGCCGCTCAATGACACGATCCATCCGTCACTGCTGTTTGCCAAGCTATGCATTAGTGGGCAGAGCCGGAAGCCAGAGCCGGGTCTCAAACTCGGGTACTCCAATATGAGACATGGACCTCAGAACCAGCATCGGAACCTCTCGTCTAAACACCTGACCTGCACTGCGGGTAACTGACGAATGCACCTTGCGTGATGTATATTTAAAACTCATGGTATACATAGGGTTCCATACAATCTGATCTGCGTCCTCAGGGGTCGCCTGGGGGTCCTGGAATGTGCCCTCCGCAGAGAGGGGAGGGCGGCTGGGATTTGTTACCCTGAAGTGAAAACGAGTCCGAAGTAGAGCCGTGAACCCCGGACACAAAACCAGACACACCGAAGGCGAGGAATCTCAGCACGGGGCGGGCATCGTGACCCCCACCCCACCCCGCTCCACGGAAGAACGAGGCCCAGCGGGGTCCCCCACCACCCGCCCCGGGGGCGCCTCCTCCCGGATCCTCCTGACCCCTCAGTGTGCACGCCCCGCGGGCACCGCCCGGACCCCGGGGCGGCCGCCCCGCTCCCTCCTCAGAGGCCGAGGCCGCCCGGCGCCGTCTCCGCAGGCGCCCTGCCCGGCCGGGGCTGCGCCGAGAGGAGCCACGCGGACGCCGGCACGACGCACGCACGCCCGGGGCCCTCGCTCTCCCTTCCCGGCTCCCGCTCCGGACGGCGTCAGGGCCGACGGCGCCGCTCCGGCCGCGGACACCGGGACTCGCCAGGCCTGAGGAGCCGGGAGGACGGCGCCGCGCGGACGCGGGAAAGCTCTGGGGCCCTGGGCCGCACCTGCGCCCTCACCTGGCGCACGACCGCGGGCCGCCCTTCCTGCCGGCCACACCCGCTGCCGCTCGCTCGCCGCCCTGTCCGGGGTCGGGGCTGGGGATCCGGACGGCCCTCGGGCTGTAACTGAAAACAGCACCGATTAGACAAAACGGCCGTTGCAACGCTACGTAGCCTATTTATAGACTCACTATTCAAATGACGGCTCAGAGAGGGAGTCGGATTGGATGGAACGAAACAGTACCAACCAATCAGAAAGCAAAGGTCGCGCCTATGCAAATATGGACCATCGCTGGTCTGCTCTGCTGCCCCTTGTGGCCAAGTGCAGAAATGCAGCGCTGAGCCCCTTGCGCCTGCGCCTTGTGGCCACCAGAGTCCTGCTCGCAGGTGCTGGCCCTTCCAGTAGAGTGCTGTGCAGAATCTTGCTGTCAGCATCACTGAGGATGTGCTGCCTTTCAAAGCCCAAGGACACGGGGCCCTAGGCAGTGGCGTCACCCAGATCTTGTTTTAAGAGCCAGTTTTCCGTCCAGCACTGTGACGTGGCAGGTTCGAGTCCCGACTGCTCCACTTCCCATCCAGCTCGCTGCTAATGGCCCGAGAAAAACAGAGGAAGAGATCACAAATATTGGGGCCCCTGCCACCCACGTGGGAGACCCAGAAGCTCCTGGCTTCTGTCTGGCCCAGACCAGGGCCATTGCAGCCATTTTGGGAGTGAAGCAGAGGATGGAAGCTATCTCTCCCTCCTTCTCTCTCTCTCTCTCTAGCTCTTCCTTCCTCCCTCTCTCCCTCCCTCCCCCCTTTCTGTCTCTGCAACTCTTTTAAATAAATCTTTAAAAAAAAAAGACACAGTTCCCAACTGAGCCAGAGGCTGGCGGACACCAGGTACAAAACAGTGTTTTGGGCTGGCGCCATGGCTCACAAGGCTAATCCTCAACCTGCGACACCGGCACCCTGGATTCTATCCCGGTCGGGGTGCCGGATTCTGTCCCGGTTGCCCCTCTTCCAGGCCAGCTCTCTGAATGCAGTGGAAGATGGCCCAAGTGTTTGGGCCCTGCACCCACATAGGAGACCAGGAGAAGCACTTGGCTCCTGGCTTCGGATCAGCGTGGTGTGCCAGCCGCAGCGGCCATCGAGGGGTGAACCAACGGAAAAGGAAGACCTTTCTCTCTGTCTCTCTCTCTCACTGTCCACTCTGCAAGTCAAATAAATAAATAAATAAAAGAACCTGTTTTGACCTGGTGGTGTTCACAAGAGGGCGAGAGCGAGAGCAGAGGGCTGGAATGAAGAAGGTGGCGCTGCATGAGAGTAGCCCCCTAAAACAAGGTGGCTCCCGCTTGGACAACAGGAGGACCTGGGTCTCTGTGTTGGAGAGAAAATCTGCCAGTGTGGCAGTCAGAGATCGTCAGATCCTCGACGTAGACCCATCATCCCGAGAGGCAGCCACCAGGGACCTCCCACCTGGCTTTGCGAGCTTACCCTGGGGCCCAGGAGACTGCAGGGACAGACAGGGCAGTGTCCAGCACACAAGAAATCACCATGAAGCTGATGGATGAATTCTACTTGCCCGAAATCAAGAGATCGCCATCAAAGAAGGGGGAGCCGGCTGAGGCGTCTGCAAAGACCACGGAGAAGCCTGGGAACAAGGATCTGAGCTGGCTGGAACAGAAGGAGCAGGAGGTTGTCAATGCCTTGCACTGCTTTCAGACCATTGTGGACAAAATGGCCATTGACAAGAAGATCCTGGAGATCCTTCCGGGGTCAGCCAGCAAGGAGCTGGGGGCCATCTTACCCCTGGTGCAGAGCGACCTTTGTGGTCAGCACAGCTCAGCCCTCTCCCCCTGCTATGGCCAAGGGTATCAAAGGCTCACCAACCTCATTCACTGGTCTGACGAAATGATACTGGAAGGTATGAACTCAGAAGATAAAGAGACGGTGACGACTGTGAAGGGGGGTCATCAAGGCTGTGTTGGACGGAGTGAAGGAGCTGGTCACACTGACCCTCGAGGGACAGGGGTGGCCATCTCCAACAAGCCCAGTGAAGCCCAGTTCCCCAGCTGCCAAACCTGATGGCCAGTCTGAGCTGCCCCTGACAGACCAAGAGATGGAGATTCTGAGCAAGACAAGTGGAGTGCTGCCGTCAGCTGAGCTGCTCCTGGATCCACAAAGAGGTCATGCCCCCAAGTCCCCTTTACCTGGTGTTCAGCTGGTTGATAATCCACAGCCTTGCTACCCAAGACAGTTGGCTCCAACCCCACCCACATGGCTGTGGTCACCCCCATGAGCCGAGCCACCAGCGGCTCCAGTTTGCCTGTTGGAATTAATAGGCAGGATTTTGATGTTGACTGTCATGCACAGAGGTGACTTTCAGGAGGCAGCCACTCCTATGATGGGGGAGTCGCCCGCCTCTACCCCCTGCAGCAGCATCGGCAAGCTCAACAAGTCGGATGAGCAGCTGAGCGAGGACAGTGGGCAGTGCTCCTGGAACACAAGCTGTGAAACACTAGATCATTACGATCCTGACTATGATTTCCTCCAGCAAGACCTCTCTAATGCAGACCAGATACCTCAGCAAGTGGCCTGTAACCTTAGCCCATTGCCGGAGTCCTTGGGGGAGTCTGGGCCTCCGTTTCTTGGCCGTCCTTTCCAGCTGCCTCTTGGCAGCTGTCCCCAGATGGAGAGGCAGCAGACCAACACGCCACCCGCCCTGCCAGAGAAGAAGTACCAGAGCACGGCCTCCCAGACCATGGTCAGCTCCAGCTGCAGGGTGTCCTATGACCCGCACTCCTAGCAGTACCCCCGGGGGCCAGCCTGCCCTCTGCACGCCCTTCGCTGCGATCCTCCCCTTTCAGCAAGTAGCGTCCTTAGCCCCTGAGGAATTTGTGGGTGATTTTGCTGCTGCTGAATCCGCGGGTGACCCAGAAAAACCACTTCCCCTGCCAGAGAAGAAAAACACAGTAAGCGTTTACAGAGCTGATGTCAGCAAATGCGTTTGTAACCTAAAGTAGTGGCACGTTTTCAGTAAGCCTCAGCCCAGAGCCAAATCGGTGGCCTCACTGTTTCAGAACAGACAGGACCACAGATTCATGGCCACTTGGGGGAGCCTAGTTCTGCCATGGGCTGTGGCCGGTGAATGTTGTCAAAGCTCAGTGAGAGCCGGCCTCGCCGTGCAGCCTCTGTGAAACATCCAGTCTCCACAGAGCCCGAGTGCTTCTCCCTTTAGGGGGCAGTCAGCTAACCTTTTGGCCTGCACACACATGGCCCAGGGATGAGCAC
Source organism: Lepus europaeus (assembly GCF_033115175.1). Taxonomy (NCBI): domain Eukaryota; kingdom Metazoa; phylum Chordata; class Mammalia; order Lagomorpha; family Leporidae; genus Lepus; species Lepus europaeus. The sequence continues at coordinate 63,931,730 of NC_084844.1, forward strand.
TGTGGTGTGCAGGCCAGCAGTGCAGTGACACCTGCGGGAAGTCAGATGGACATCTAAGCCCCTCAGAACAGCTTCCCCAGGCTCTCTGGCTGTCCCCCATCCCGTATGTGTGTGTGTGTGTGTGTGTGTGGACCCTGCGCACAGAGTTCTTGCAGGGTGACTAAGGGCTGGAGGATGCCCTGCAGGAGTACTGAGGATGCCTCTTGGACCAGACACCTTAATATTAGGGCCTGAGGTAGAGCTGAAACTCTGAATATTTGTGATTTAATTATTTTCCAACTATAAGTTTGCCATGTAAAAGAAAGAAATAAAAGGAAAGGAAAGAAGGAAGGAAGAAACAAACCACTGAGCCCCTGCCGGTGGCCACCAGTGTCTGGAGTGGAACCCTCTCATTTAGTGTCCTATGGGGGGCGCTCTGCCACCCAGGGGCCCAGAATCCTGCCCCTTGCACACAAAAGATCTGAGGTCATGTGGCCTGGGGAGAACTTGGCAGTGATCCTGGACCCAAGCATCAGGCAAGTGGGACATAAGAAAGTGTCCCCAACCTCAGTGTTTGCAGGTGTTTCCTGGGCTACCTGTGGATGCCACCCCCCTCCAGGCTTGGGAAGCCACAGGTAAAGGCAAGCAGAGTTAGGGGGGTCTTCCATCCACCAGTTCACTCCCCAAATGGCTGCAATGAACAGAGGTGGGAGAATCCAAAGCCAGGAGCCAGGAGCTTCTTTCAGGTCTCCCACATGGGTTCAGGGGCCCGAGGACTTGGGCCGTCTTCTACTGCTTTCCCAGGCCATAGCAGAGAGCTGGATGGGAAGTGGAGCAGCAGAGACTTGAACCAGTGCCCGTATGGAGTGCCAGTACCACAGGCAGAGGCTTAGTCCACAGCACCACAACATTGGCCCCTGTCTTCCTTATTTTTGTTTCTTGAATTTCTGCATTTGTTTTTAGGCATTTGTGGATTTGGGGTTTTTGGGTTTTTTTTTTTCCTCTGCTGGCTTTCATCTTTCAGCTGTGCCTCTGTGGCTTAGTGGAATATCTGCACTTTCAGTGCACACCAAGAGGTGTGTGGTGGGTGTGGCCAGGGAGCTCTGGTCAGTGCTCCAGGGTAGGGTGAGTAGCCAGGGTAACACCCAAGTTGGGTGTGGTAGATCTCAGTGCCCAGGTGTTAGTCCCCAGTGTGTTCCACGCCACCATATGAACCACACAAATGATCTGCACAGTCCCCACTGTGAGCACAGTTCCCATTGGAATGACCGGCTCTAGGCAACCAAGGAGCTCTGAGCATGTGGAGTCGCACCCAGTAATTGCCCAGAGACCCAGCTGCACCCTGCACTGAGTCCCCATGGTCTCAGCGCACAAGGCTCCCACAGTTGCTGGGTACAGAGGTTTCTCTGCCCTGCCAGCCTGCCCAGACAACAGAGAGGCAGATGTTCCCCAAGACAGCTCTGCCTTGGCGTCTTGATTTTGGGAGGCTGCATCCTATGTAGTTGCCCAGCCACCTCCCAGCTAGGCTCAAAGTCAGTGGGGACTGTAGACTGTTCCCTGCAGCAGAATCCCTGGATCACACACATATACAAGAGCCACTGGCTGAATGTTGCTCTCTCTCTCTGGCTCTGCCACCAGTACTGCCGAGAAGATGGCATCCTGTCTCAGCCACTTGCTGTATGCGCACACAAAGTGTGCTGCAGATCCCACTCAAACCCAAAATGGCACCCGCCCTTTCTCAGCTGGGCAGCAGGCACTGTTGTGGGAAAGTTGGCGCCAGATCAATGTGCCCCCTCTACTTCTGCTGAGTCCTCGGGCGACCACTAGCAACCGCCAGCCACCAGGGCTCCTGTCTGGACTCAAGCAACACTCTCCCTCTGGCTGTACGACCATGGGTTGCTGCAGTCAAGTCTCATTCCATCTCCAAGCTGCCACCTGCTCGGGCTCCAGGCTGTGGCAGTCGTTTGTAGTGACTGTGTTCATGCTGCGCATCTGCACCCCCCACACAGGTCCATGGCATTCCTCTTCTTGAAGGATTTTGGGTATGGTTTTCTCTCCAATTCTCCCCCTCCCCACGAGAGTGCACTTCCTACACTTTTTTAAAAATGTTTCTCCCTAGTCTAGTGCGGTATGTCATTCCCTAACCCGCCACCTAGGAATCTCTGAAATTGCATTATGAAAAACATGCACAGACTTAGAAATTTGAGGGGCTGAAATAAACATACCTTTTAATTCTAATTTCTGTGAGTTTTTGAAAGGATTCCACACAGGCTTCATATCAGTCCCCTTTATATGAGGCACTCATTAACCCTATAAATATCAGATAAATTGCAGAATGTGCTATTTCTGGGTAGTTTTATGTTATTCAGAAAAAAAACCTCTGTTAACAATTACTGTATCAAAATAAGATATTCTCCACATTCATCTGCTAAAATTCAACATAAGTTTTGAGAAAACATCTTCTGTTATAATTGTAAACAGATCTAAAATATTTTAAATATACTATAATGTCTACAGACATTAAAAATGACTAACTCATTTTGGATTAGTTCACATTGCCTATATTTTTAAAAGGTAAAATCTCACCAAAGTACAGAAAGTAAGTTAAATTCATAAGACTTCATAATTTAAAAGCCACATGCAATTCCAGCTGGCAAAGAACACAAATCTATAAAAGTCATTTATTTTTTTAAAAAAGATTTCATTTATTTACTTAAAAGTCAGAGTTACACAGAGAGAGTAGGAGAGGTGGGGGAGGGTCTACCATCCGCTAGTTCACTCCCCAGATGGTTGCAATGACCAGAGCTGTGCCCATCCGAAGCCAGGAGCCAGGAGCTTCTTTCAGGTCTCCCAGGCAGGTGCAGGAGCCCAAGGATTTGGGCCATCTTCTACTGCTTTCCCAGGCCATAACAGAGAGCTGGGTCAGAAGTGGAGCAGCTGGGACTAGAACTGGTGCCCATATGGGATGCTGGTAACCATCCACCTGTGCCAGCAGCAGCTGCTTATACTGGGACTGCACAGGTGGATTCCATGGGAACCCCCCAGAAGGGGGACAGTGGGAGGACCATGCCCACTTGCAGATGGCTGACATAAAGCAAGTGACTTCACGTCCCTGCATCCTGGTCACCACAGTTTGAGTTCGTAATTTTGAGGAGCTAGTCAAAAGGCAGAATGAACAAGATAGTCCCTATGATAAACACAAATTCACAAGGATTAAGGCCTAAGGTTACTCTTCTTCTGCTCGTTGCTACGGAAAACACACACCTATGGGTTCTGATCATGTTTTCTATTAATTTAATTCAGTAACACGTTCTTTAAAGGGGGATATGTCCTCTTAACAGTTCCATGAGGGATTGCACCCTACATTACCTGATCTGATTAGTTTAGTTAATCTCCCTTTACATAGGTGGGCAAGAACACATTGAGGTGAGGAGCAAGGCCCCTTGGCTTGACCATCTCTGCCCTCACTCCCCTTACATGCCTATCTTTGGCCATGGACACCTGTGATGGCAGCAAGAACACAGGGCCACAGGGAGGGAGGGAGAGTGGGAGGGAAACAGGCAGGAAGCCTTGTGCTCCCTCAGCATGAGGCAGGACTGTGGAATGATGTGGCTGAGAAGCAGGGGCAGAGCCACACAAGGGGCAGCTGGGTGGGGCAATTTGTCTTCCAGCCTTATTTTAAGCCTGGAGTGGTTGGTCACTGGAAACCAATGAAATAATACTGATCATAGTTACTGCTTTTTAACACTGCGAACTCTTCTGAATGCCACTCTCAAAAATATCTTTTTCTCCTTTTTTGTTGCCATTTCGTAGGTTTGAGTTTGGCTTTACTTTTCTCTCTAAAGTCTCAATGGTACCCCAAATATTGGATTTGACTCCTAATTTAATTGATCAGAGTGTAGGGCTGTGGACTGACATAAAGCTGTCCCATCAGTCTTCTGTACCAAAAAGCAGCCTCTTCTTTTTTTGACAGTTGAAGAAGCATCCATAGGGAACCCAAAGGGGGCATTCACGAAGATATTGCAAGCCCAGAAGAACAACACCAGCAAGGAGCTGACTATTGAGCCAGAGAACCCAGTATCAGAGAGAAACAGCGTGGACTTCCCAAGCCACATGAGTGAACAGCCGGACTTCAACGATGGAAGTGACGTTATTAGTGCACTGATTTATCTATTGCCTTATTTCTCAGAGGAAAATCTACAAAATGTAGAATCAACATTATTACCATACATTAAACTGCTTTCTTCAAATGTGCAAGAGAGAGATAAGTCCCTGAGCTACGTGAAAACCCACATAAGAAGGCCCTCTCGTCCTTACAGAAAAAAGTTGAGAAAGCTCTATTTCCTAGAGAATTTGTTGGATGAAGAAATTCAAGGAAAAATTGGTGAGGTTAAGAAGGAAAAAAGCCATGCTTATGCAGCCTATCCTGTTAGGTCCTCAATTTAACCCTCAAATCCTCCTAAAGAAATCAGAAACTGCACCGTCACAGCAGAACAGCCTGGCAACCATGCCCAGTGTGGGGTACAGGCTGCAGAGAGTGAACAAAGTCATCAAGGGGCCAAAGGGCTTATGGAAAAGGCACCTCCAGGAGATGAGGAAGAAGAGACTCGGGAGGAGACAGGGCACCTGGCCCTTTGCGGAGAGCATCGGGGGAAGAAGGCTTGGGAGAGCAGGCTCCAGGGAGCTGAAGGAGCTTCAAGTGGCTCAGAGGCCCAGGGAGTTACTCAGAAACTCCTTGCACATGGAGCGCTTGCTCAGAAAGGAACATGGGGCTGCAGCCTCCTCTTTCCTGAAGAAACACATCCTGGGCAGGTCTTTTACAGATTCTGCTGGGACCGAGTTCAACCTAGTGCCGACTGTGGACCAAACCAAGGAAACACAGTGGGAATACCCCAGCGAGGGCACTGAAGCCCCCACCATGCCCGCAGGCTTCACCTACCCCGTGATGCTGTCCCAGCGGGAGCAGTTTGAAATTCAGCTGAATCAGCAGCTACAGCCCCTCATCCCCAACACTGACGTGAGAAGGCTCATTTCTCACGTCATCCGCACTCTGAAAATGGACTGCTCTGAGGCCCAGGTGCAACTGCCCTGTGCCAAGCTCATCTCCAAAACAGGCATCCTGGTGAAGCTCCTCAGTGAGCAGCAGGAAGAAAAGATAGCCAAGGAAGAATGGGATACAGAGCAGTGGAGGACTGAGACCTATATCAATGAGAGTACAGAAGCCCCAAGTGGACAGAAAGAGCAGGAGTCGAGTAAGGTGAGGACAGGAGACCTGCACCTTTCCATCACTTAGGAGACCCCACACGGGAAGACCAGGGGCTCCCAGTCCAGATCTTGTCTCAGTAATGTAAGTTTTGCCAAGACGGTGACACTTGGTTCCTTTAGGGAAGGAGGCAGACCTAACACACTGTAGAAGAAAATGAGTAATACCAAGATTATAATATTACAGTAGATTTTGTATGGTCTTTTAAGATCTTTTAAGCCACTCACCTGGAAGAATGGAGATCTGAATATTAGCATTCATATTTTCTAGCGCTTTATTCTGTCTTTTTAAACTGTGCTCTTTCTTAATCGCAAAAGGAGCTCAAGATCATGGCTATCACAACAAGCTCATCGTGGCAATATCTGTGACGGAGTGGTCATGATGCTGGTTATCATCTTCTGTCTCATTGAGGTAAGGACGACTCGTTCAGATTTCCAGAGTGCATCCTTCCTTTGTAATAGATTCGGAATCCACAGACCGAACATCAAAGCCACTTTCCATGTACCACGAGCTGACCTTCCTCTTTAGTCACCAAGACTGAGATGCGCTTTATTCTTTTCCTTGAAAAGCACATTCCACAGATTTTTTAAAGGAACCCCACTCATGGAAAATCTCTGTGCAACTGGAACCGAGATAACAAGGGACTGGACATTGGGAGAGGTTAAGTGTAAGAAAGCCAGAGTAAAGTGGTAGAAGTTCTCCAAAATTATGTCAGGGATTTGATGTACTCTCTTCTACCACTGAACTCTTTCCTCATTGCTGAAACGATGAGATTAGGAACTGTCACTGCCCTTGGGAGAATGGACGCAGCCAAAAGACAAAAGTATTATCTTACAGAAACATTAGATCTACGTAGTATCCTACTGCTCCAATGTCTAAGACTTTGTCTAAATAAGTTCAGCTGATGCACTGCAGCTGATTCCTGCATCAAGCTACTCTAAATATGTTCCCTCCATGGAGGTTGCCTGCACCCTCCCACACAGCCCAGTGTTTTCACAGTCCCACCACACAAGGCTCCCACAGTCACAAGCACCCAGCCCCCTGTCAATTCTCCCAGAGTCCAGCATCTCCTCTAGGTTGGTTGCTGGGTTCGCGATCAGTAGCTCGAGCAGTTGTTACGTATCTCCAAAATGGTGCCTCTCTTGGCTAGTTACAGCATGCCAGTGCCTGTGGTCAGGGAGAGAGAAATGTGAAACCCCCCTCTTTTTTTTGCTCTAGGTTGGCAGGTACACCACCTCCACAGGGCTCCAAGCCAGACCCATGCCAGGCTTTTCACACAGCTTTATTGCCAGTGGCTTGAGCTGCTGCAGTATGGTCTCACCTCATTCCAAAGGGGTGCTGAGGCTCTCAGCTGCTGGGATCTCAAACTGTGCAAGTCCACACCCTCCACATAGGTCCACAGTGTCCATCCAATTTGCATGGAGTTTCCTCTACCATTTTCCCCCCAAACCTTCCCTGAGATTGCCCTCCTTCCATTTTTTTTAAACTATCCACCCCTAGACTAGAGAAGCAAGCTGCCTCCTTATGCCACCATACTGAAAAATCCCTGAGATGTATGATTTTAAATAGCCCTTGTCTGGACTGTTGAAGAACAGTGAATTTTTTTCTTCATATTATTTGTTGAACATTTTACTTAGTGTAGGGTTAATCTTAGGAGTATAAGGTTAACTGAAAATGGATCTTCATAAAAAATGAGAATGGAAATAGGGGGAAGAATAAGGGATGGGAGTGTGGGTGGGAGGGAGGGTAAGGTGGAAAGCATCACTATGTTCCTGATTCTGTATCCATGAAATCTGTATATCTTCAATGAAAGTTTTTCAAAAGACATGTCTAGGCTCAAGAAGTAAGTGATAACAGCACAGAGGAGGTGAGAAAGAGACCAGCATGGGCAGTGCCCACCCTAACACTACACAGTTTCAGTGCAGGGCAAGCTCCTGTTCTCTAATCTTTTTCATAAATTTAGTAGTTTTTCTCATATATTTTTCCCTAAAGGATGGCAGCTTCTTGGTTTTTGTAAAATGTTTTCTTGGGGTTTGAGTTAAGTTGCATTGAATTTGTAGATTAATTTGAGAACTGGCTTCTTTATGCTACCCTAGAAACATGACATTTTATGGGCTTCAGAAGAGCATCCTCATCACATAAATCTTATAGAACTTTCGTTGAGTTTATTCCAAGACAGTTTATTACTTTCTATTGCTATTACAGAAGGGCTCTGTACTCCATTTTCCCTCTAGTCACTGGTGGGGCAAAACAAACAGGAGATCCACTGTACTGCTCTCCTGACTCAGCACCTAGTCACCTCCCCAGACCCACATGTTTTGTCCAACAAAATGCCAGCTGATTACCTTGGGCTTTTTTTAGGTTGTCCACCATCTCCTATGCAAATGTTGACAGTTTTGTCTCTTCCTTTGCAGTAATTATACCCCATTTATTTTTCTTATTGCATTGATTTCAGTCAGCGTTTTCAACAATGATGACTAGTAGCAGTCTAATAAGTATCCTACTCCTGTTCTTGCCTTTAAAACACCATTGTTTAGGTTTCTGGTCCATACTTTCAGCAGGTTAAGGGTGTTTCCTTCTACTCCACTTTGTTTTCTTCCAGATATTTTATTTTGTTTAAGGACTACAACTTCCATGTTCCCAAATTTGTATATATTAAATGCATGATGTTGCACTCCCATTCCACTTTTAAGAGGACTCATTGATGAATGGCTCTCAATAGAATGTATTAAGACCCAGAGGCATAAAAGACCAAGGACTGTGGAAGAGTGAGAACTATTAACAAGACAGAATTCCTGTCCTCAAAAAAAGTTATCTTATTGGGCAGGCAAGGCTTTTAGAGAAAGAAAGGGAAGGTAAACAATTTGGAGATAGTATCATTATGGTGAATAATGATGGCTTTTCCTTACAAAACAGATTTACTCTCATAGAGGAAGAGGAAGAGAAAACATAGAAAAAGCTTCAACGTAAGTATCAGTCTGACAATTGTTACATTAGAATTTTAGAAGTAGAGGAGTACTTAGAACTCCTCTATTTAAACCTGCTCACTTTAGAATGAGGACGTTGCCAGAGGCAGAAGACTACCCATCCGAATGTTTTGCCTGATTCCAGCAAAACTGGTCCTCAGCCACGGCTGGGGAGACAGGACCAGCATGGAGACGTGCTGTCAGGGGTCCTTCTGAGACACAGCAGCTAGGGAGGGGCTTTGGCTGTGCTGTTCCTGCTGCTGGTGGGCATCTGGCCCAGCGCCCTGGGAATTGTGTCTGAGACCCCGGCTTGTAGTGACTGCTCACTGCAGTGATGGCTGAGGTGCATGTGTCCTCCCAAGAAGACCGGAGATGCACACTGTGAGAAGTGAACAATGGCACTAGTCTCTAATGGTCTTGTGTGTGGTTTTCCCCAAGGAGCTTTTACGAATGAGAGCCTAAAAAGTGTTCGGAAGATGAGACTCAGGTAAATGGGAGGAGGCTGCAGTCTGTGGCCAGAGACAGCAGGGAAAATGCGCAATTCACATGTCTTTTTCTCTTTCCTAGGGCTTTTTCTGGCTGAGGTGGCCACTCTGGCTGAGGCGTCTGCTCAGTCCTTTCGGTGGCACACGCAAAAAAGCTGAGGACTTGCCCCTGTACAAGGAGCCTTCCGTAAAGGAAGAGCTTTTCGACAAGGACGCAGGGTACGTGACAGGGCCACTTCACCGTACCGAGCTTGGGGAGGCGGGGAGAGCGGCAGGAGGGGAAGCCTTGCTCTGCTCTCTTCTCACAGGGAGCTCAGCAAGGGCCCCGCTGAGAAGACGCCACCTCCGGAGTCCTCGGCAGAAGGTGAAGAGAGCGAAGCCCCCGAGGAAAACATGGAGTGACCCGCCTTTGTCACCTGCAAGTCCTATTTTCTGATATTGGCACCTCAGTGGTGCTTATAAAATACTTATTTTCTTACATTCATGGGTGTGATATTCATAAGCAATTTGAGCCAGGTGGCGAGAAATTAAAATGTTGTCAAATATTTACTATATGCAGTAACAGGGACCACAGGCACGAAAAGCAGGACCACTTCTAGAAGCCTTGGAGGGAGTCAAGCCCTCCACAGGGGCACAGCACCAGCAAGAACTCTCACCTCTCTTCCTCCATGAAGTAGAGGAGTATTGAGAACTCATCTATTTAAACCTGTCAGTCTCCAAGAACCCGAAAACACATCCTCAAGGCACAGACTTTTAAATCAAATACCAGGTGTTCTGGTGCTTTCTCTCCCCTGGATCACTGAGAACCAGTCAACAGAGGGGGACTAGACCTCCGGCTCACAGAGGACCCGCTTCCTCCAGTCGGTCTTGGAGGGTCTTGGGGGTGGTCAGAATATTTGGATCATAATACCTCCCAAGTCACTGTCCAAAGTTCATCACTGGGAGTGAGAAACACTTCAGCAAGCAACCAATATTCCTGAGACAAAATGGTACTAATAACAATGTGCAGATGCTGGCGCTGTGGCATAGCGGGTAAAGCTGCCACCTGAAGTGCTGGCCTCCCATATGGGAGCTGGTTCAAGGCCCAGCTGCTCCACTTCTGATCGAGCTCTCTGCTATGGCCTGGGAAAGCAGTGCAACATGGCCCAAGTCCTTGGGCCCCTGCTCCCATGTGGGAGACCCAGAAGAAGCTCCTGGCTCCTGGCTTTGGATTGGCTCAGCTCGGGCCATTGCAGCCAACTGGGGAGTGAACCAGTGGATAGAAAACCTCTCTCTCTCTCTCCCTCCCTCCCTCCCTCTCTCTCTCTCTCTCTCTCTCTCTCTGCCTTTAAAATAAATAAATAAATCTTTTTAAAACAAAAACCAATGGGCAGTGGCAGCAGCCACTGCCATTCAGGATTTTCCTACTTTTTGCCAGGCTCTATGTCAGGCATTTTAAATTCTTGTATCACGTATCCCAGCAATCCATGGGAGCAAATGCCTTTAACATTATTTGACAGATAAAGAAACTGGGCTCAAGGCATGGCAGTGACCTGCCCAAAGTCACACATCTAAAACTGCTAGTTTTTTTTTAAAGATTTATTTATTTGAAAGTTTAGAGTTATGAGCTTCCTGTACTAGGATGTCTCTGTCCTTCTCCAAACCTGGGAAATTTTCTGCTAGTATCTCACTAAAAAGGCCTTCTAATCCTTTCTCCCTTTCCATGCCTTCAGGAACTCCTAGAACCCGAATGTTGGGTTTTTTAATAGTATCCTGTAGATTCCTGACAGTATTTTTTAGATTTCTGATTTCTTCTTCTTTTCTTTGATTTGACTATTTCCTTTCCTGTTCTCTGTCTTCTAATTCCGATATTCTCTCTTCTGCTTCACCCATTCTGTTTTTAAGGCTCTCTAATGTGTTTGCCATTTGATCTATTGAGTTCTTCATTTCATTGTGGTTTTTTGTCACTATCTCAGTTTCATGTTCTACTAGTTGTTTCATTTCATTTTGATTCCTCCTTAATATTTCATTTTCACGGGAGAGATTTTCTATCTTGTCCATTAAGGATTTCTGTAGTTCAATAATTTGTTTTTGAGAACTTCTAAATGTTCTTATCAATTTTTTGAGATCTGCTTCTTGCATTTCCTCTATCTCTTCATCTTCATAATCTTGCATTGGCGTGTCTTGTTCATTTGGGGGCGTCATAGTGTCTTCCTTGCTCTTATTACCTCAGCTTCTATGTTTGTTATTTGGCATGTTGGAGATAATTTATGGTTTTTTTTTTTTTTTTTGCTCTGGTGTTTTTTTTTTCTTGTTATACTATGCCTCTAAGTGAGCTGTCTGCTTTGTTGGATCCTTAGAGGCTGTGATGGGTGTGGCCAGAGAGCTATGCTTGATTCTTCAGGTTTAAGCCTTGCAAAGACGGACTCTCCCAGATTGTTCACTCCCTTGCTCCTTGCTGGATTGCTCTCTCTCTCTCTCTTTTTTTTTGACTCAGCTGGGAGTGGAATTGAGGGTAGTTGAAATCTGGCCTCTGTGAGTATTCGTTTGAACTACCCCTGGGACCACACAAAGAGTTTATGCAGCACTCAATGTGTTCTGTTTTGCTAAAGTTACTGAGTTTGGCTGTGCTTTACATATGTAAAATGGCGGTGCTCTTTGTTTTGCTTGGTGAGTGAAGGGAGAGGCCTCTGTTTCCCCCCCTCCCCAATGTCTTGGGTTTCTGAGGTCTTTGTCTTACCCTCCGTTGGTTCCTGCGCTGGCGAGATTCTGTGGCTCGTCTCCCGCGGCTCGGCTCGGCTCCCGCGGTTGGTTTTCCACGCGGTGGGCTCCCTGTAGGTCCTCTGTGTCACATCCACTAGATCCGGAAGCGTTTCCTCTGCAGTTTTTTTCTTGAGTCTTTTCCTGAGGCTACAGTAATTCCACCTTTATGAAACTTTATTTTCCCAAACTAAGGCGCACGTCCTCACTATCCGCCATCTTGGCTCTGCCCCCCTGCTCTACTTCTGATCCAGCTCTCTACTATGTCCTGGGAAAGCAGTAGAAGGTGGCCCAAGTCCTTGGGCCCCTGCATCTGCGTGGGAGATCTGGAAGTATCTCCTGGATCCTGGCTTCAGGTCAGCACAGCTCCCACCATTGTGGCCAGTTTGGGAGTGAACCATCGATGGAAGGTCTCTCTCTCTCTCTCTCTCTCTCTCTCTCTCTCTGCCTTTCCTTTGCTCTTTTTGTAACTCTGACTTTGTAATAAATAAATAAATCTTTACAAAAAAGATAGAATACACAAAAAGGCCAAGTTGCCCTCCTTCAGCTCTTGTTCACCAGGGAACAAAGAGCTGCACAGACAATTTCTCACAAAGTTCCTAAGTAGTTGTATCACTTATTAACAGCATGAACTAAGTAACCAAGTTACTCAGTTTGATCTCCCTCATCCACACAATAGGGGTCATCATTTCTAAATGGCAAGAGTTGTTGGGAAGATGGAAGCACCTGTATAATCATGTACCATTTTCCAAGCACTGTTGTGCGGTCTTCATGTTATCTCACTTGTGTAAGTACTTAGTATAGTGCCTAAAATGTAATAACCTAACAAAAGGAGGAATTAAAGATGTATATGGTGGGGGCCAGCGCTGTGGTGTAGCGGGTAAAGGTACTGCCTGCAGTGCCAGCATCCCATATGGGATGTTGGTTTGAGTCCCCATTCCTCCACTTCTGATCCAGCTCTCTGCTATGGCCTGGAAAATCAGTGGAAGATGGCCCAAGTCCTTGGACCCCTGCACCCATGTGGGAGACCTGGAATAAGCTCCTGGCTCCTGGCTTTGGATCAGCTAGCTCAGCTCCAGTTATTCTGGCCACTTGGGGAGTAAACCAGTGGATGGCATAATCTGCTGCTTTCCCAGGTTAACAGGAAGCTGGATCCAAAGCAGAGCAACTGCTACTCCAACTGGCGCTCACACGGGACGTGGGCATTGAAGGTGGCAGCTTAGCCCACTGTGCCCTTTTGAAATGAAAAGAGGGGTTGGAAAGAAACACGGGCAGGCATACTAAAATGACCATAATCTACCACATTTCTGAGAGAAGTAATATTCAAGGGGGTGGTGTTGTGGCGCAGTGGGTCAAGCACCATCTCTGCCCCCTGCCACCTGCGAGGCCAGCATCCCATATCACAGTGCCAATTCTAGTCCTGCTGCTCTGCTTCCCAGCCCGCTTCCTGCTGCTGCACCAGGGAAAGCGTTAGATGATGGCCCAAGGACTTTCCCCTGCTACCCATGTGGGAGACCTGGATGGAGTTCTTGGCTCCTGGCTTCTGCTTGGCTTAGCCCTAGTGGTTGAAGCCATTTGGGGAGTGCACCAGAAGATGGAAGATCTCTCTTGTTCTGTTTCTGTTTCTCACTGTGTCACTCTGTCTTTAGGACAAGTAAATCTTGAAGGAGAAAAATAAAGAATTCCCAAATATATCACCTTATTCTATTAAAGTGTTTGGATGTGTGTGTGTGTGTGTGTGTTTCAAGATTTATTTATTTGCAGAGTTACACAGAGAGAGGTAGAGACAGAGAGAGAGGTCTTCCATCTGCTGGTTCACTCCCCAGATGGCCGCAACAGCCGGAACTGTGCCGATTCGAAGCCAGGAGCTTCCTCTGGGTCTCCCATGCAGGTGCAGAGGCCCAAGGACTTGGGCCATCTTCTACTGCTTTCCCAGGCCATAGCAGGGAGCCAGATCAGAAGAGGAGCAGCCGGGACTAGAACCCGTGTCCATATGGGTTGCCGGCACTTCAGGCCAGAGTGTTAACCCACTGTGCTACAGCACTGGCCCCTGGATGTGTTTTTTTTTTTAATACCTGTATGCCAAACAAAACACTATCCATTAATTTCTCCAACAAATAATGTCCAAGTGTTGGTAAAGAGTCAAACTCTGGGTGATTGTGACATCAGAACACTAGGTACTCTTTCTAGAAATCCTTACATCTTATTCTCAGAAGGAGAAGCAGCTCTTTGTTACTGGAAGATGACCTCATCTTAGGTGATACTGATTCCTATTCTCTGATTTACATTAAAAATATTTATTATCTGAGAGGCAGGGAGCGAGAGAAGGAGAGAGAGAGAGAGAGAGAGAGAGAGAGAGAGATCACAAGTTCTTCCATTTGCTGGTTCACTCTCCAAAGCCCCACAATAGCTAGCAACCTTGAACTGGAAAGCCAGGAGCCAGGAACTCAATCCAGGTCTCCCCATTGGACCATCCCTGCTACCTGCCAGGGTCTGTTTCAGCAAGAAGCTGGAATCAGGACCAGGAGGGAGTTGGGAACTGAACTCAGGTACTCCCATGTGGCATGTGGATATCTTAACCTCTAGGCCAAATGCATGTCCCCATTATTTATATTTCCAAAAGATTGGTAGCATGAGTCCTGTCTCAATTTATCTTAGATAATTTGCTCTTGCTTAAGGCTTATTCAACCCGGAGTTTCTAGCTGGAGAATCTGATGGGTCAAATCAAGAAGATAACTGAGAACACTCTGTGATGAGTTTTGAGCTAATTTAAATCTTGACAGTTCTAGACATTGACATTGGATGGCTGGCTTGCTATGCCCAGGCCAACCTCAGTTCTCTACCGACTTGCTATGTGTTGGAAGCTATTGCTTTTTCCTGAAATGTAGAAAGCCCGCTCACCTCTCTACTTTAACCCCACATGCTCCACATGGACTGATGTTTGGATTTGGCTTAGTTCTAGCAGGCAAGCAAAAACAAGGAGTGAAGAAGAGTCTGAAGCCTTGCCAATGTCCTTACTTCACCAAGAACCTCCTTAAAGAAACCTCCAAACACAGGCTATTGGAAAGGGCCACAAAGTTGGCAGGGCCAAGACCAGACAAGAGTAGGTAGAAGTGTACCATTCATTCAATAAAGACCGAGTGCCCACTAGGGGTTCTAACAGTACAGTGAACATCTAAGACAAATAAGCAAATTCATACTCCATTTATACTATTAGGAAAAGTACAACAGGGTAAGGGACAGAGTAGTAGAGACTGATATTTTAATTAATTTTTTATTAATTTGAGAGCGGGAGAGAAAAGAGAGAGTTCCCAACTACTGGTTCACTCATCAAATGCCCAAAAACCACTGCAGGGAGGGTGGGGTGGGGTGGGCATTGTGGGCATAATGAGTAAATCAGCCTGCTACACCGTCATCCCATACGGGCACAGGTTCATGTCCCGGCTGCTTCACTTCCAACCCAGCTCCCGGCTAATGGCCTGGGAAAAGCAGAAGAAGATGGCCCAAGTGTTTGGGCCCCTGCTATCCATGTGGGCTCCTGGCTTTGACCTGGCCCAGCCCTGGTCGTAGGATTTGGGGAACTCAGCGTGGGGTTTGGGTTTTATCCTAGATGTGCTAGCAGGACACTGGCAAGTTTTGAGCAGGGGGCAACGACGGTCAGGGTATGTTTTAAGAGATGGCTTGTCAGCCAGGTGGAGAACAGGCTTCCACAAAGTGCATGAGAGTCCAGTCATCAAAGAGAAACTGCTCTCAGTTATTCCTTGCCGTACGACTCTTAAGATTATCAAACGTCAAAGGAAGAAGGGGCGGTATGAGAGTTCAGAAGCGGCTACAACGCCCTCGGCTGGACACCAAGAGGCTGGACAAGCACCTATGCCCTTTGCCTTGACCTGGGAAGACATAATCCTGCCTCCTCTTCCTCTATAGAAAGAGCCAGAAACCGCCTGCTGATTTCCTGGGGGTGCCCCTTGCCAGCTGAACTTTATGGGAATCCCGCTGATGAGGTTTCCAGATAAATCACCTTCACAAAGCCAGGAGCGCAAGAAAGGAGGTCACTCAGATACCACTGGTGTGGACAGTTCAGGAGGAAATGGCTGGGATTTGAAATAAGAGCGGTTGGGTTCAATGGAGGCCTGTTTTGGAGATCAGGGCCAAAGACTCAAGGGTGAGTCCAAGGACCCCCGCCGGAGTACAACAGACAAAGGACAGTGCCGCTTCTCAAGATAGGGCGCATCGTGTGTTGTTTGCTTACGAAGGAGGGTAACTGAGCCTTTCTACAAACATTCAAAGGGACAGGAAGAGGACACAGCTGATTGTACCTCGGGAGTTGAAAGACTGGGATTAGAGCCCTCTCTGACACTGAGCGACCGCGAAAGAGCTAGCAAAGGAATACCCAGAGGACTTGCTGAGCTAAAAGACCACAAGGGTGCGGGGAGAAGGTGGCATGGGTCAGGGTCAGCCGCTGAGTGCAGAGGAGAAAGAACTGGGAACTCCCCCACTGGGTTAGCAACGAGGAAGCGGGTGGGTTTCCTTCTTGGGGGTTCTGCTATAACATGGGGAGTGGGGGCCCGCAGGTGACCTGCGGCCGAAAGAGAATTCTTTCATGCAAGGATGGAAGAGGATAATGCATGCATTAGGATACTTCAACAAGCTCCTGAGAAATGGGATAGAGAGATAAGCTTGTTTTCATGCAAAGAATTCTTGCGACCCGTGCACAGTTTTCCAGGAGCTCTGACCCCACTCATACCGCTGTCTCGGCCCCCTGCCCCGGGGGAGAGGGGGTAGGGGAGCCACCTCGCAGGAACTGAGGCGCTGCCTGGGTGGGGGCGGCCGATCCGCGGAGGGAGGAGCCGGAGCCCGGGGGACAGGGCGAGGGTGGGGAGGTGGGTGCCGGGACCCCGACGCCCGGCGCTGCCCGCCGCGCATCCGGCCACATCTGAAGAGCCACAACATGGAAGAGGAAGGGGAGCACGCCTCCGCAGAGCGCTTCGGGGGGCGCGGGCCGCGACCCGTCGGGGTCTGGGCGCTTCCTGCCTGACTCCAGCTTCTCAGCCAGCTGCCCACCGCCGCGCCTCGGCCCCGCCGCTGCTCCAAGACGCCTCTCCCCGCTTCCTGGAGCCACCCGGAGGTTTCGCTTCCCAGCGGCCCCGCTCCGCACCCCGCCACCTCGGCGCTCCAGCCGCGCACACCCCGACACCCCCCCCACAAGCCACGCGCAGCCTTGAGCGCCGGGACAGCGCCCCCCAGCAGCCGGGCAAGTAAGCGCGGGACTGCGCGCTCCGCAGAGGGCCGCGCCCCGGGGAGGGGGCGTGGCCGCGGCCCGATCCGGCGGTCACGTGGGCCGCCCGGGCCAATGGGCGCGCGCCTCGGGTCAAGCCCAGCCCTGCCGCGCCGCGGGGTCGGCTAGTTGCACTTGGCCTTGGCTGAAGTCCGGTCCGGACGCGGGGACTGACGGGGCAGTGAGTGGCGGCGCGGGGTCCGCGGTGGGCGCCCCGCGAGGGAAGAAGCGGAGGAGGAGCGGGGCGGGGCCCGCCACGCCCCTTCGCCGCGGCTGCCGCCGACTTCTCGTCTTTCTCCTCAGGTCAAAGCCATGGAGCATGAGGTGCAGCGGCTTCGCCGGCCGTTCCGATCCGGCCGTTCGCGGCCCCTGCGGTTCCGGCTGCAGCAGCTCGAGGCCCTGCGGAGGATGGTGCAGGAGCGCGAGGCGGACATCCTGGCGGCCATCGCCGCCGACCTGTGCAAGGTGGGCGGGGGTCGCGGGGCGCCGCTCGGGGGCTTCGCTCTGCCGCAGCTCGGGGCTTTATTCTGTTTGCTTTGCTTTGCTTTGGGGTTACGCGGTCCCCGTGGGAGTGACGTCGCCAGCGATGTCAATAAAGCAGGAGCCCCTGGCGTGCGTTTGTGGGCGCTCTGGGGCCGTGCGTGTAGCTCCTCTCCCGTGGAACCATTTGTTTGCAAGCATCCAGTGTGTGAGCATGTGTTATGTAGGATTACAGGAGACATCAGTGTCCTGCCCCTGAGGGTTTTAAACTTAAGAATCAGAACATGCACAGGTAAAATGTAAACAGAGTTAAACATCAGCTTGCTGAGGGTAGAATATTAAGATACAGATCACAAGCCTATTTGCTAAGGTATTAGAAGTGTGATCGAGGCAGGCCACCCTTAATCAGGGAGGTCTTCCTGAAAGAGGCAGTGTTTCAGTTGGAGTTTGAGAAGGCTGGAGAAGGGTTTAGAGGCATTGACTGTAGCAGGAAGGGATTAGCAGGTGCTTACGAAGGTTTGAAGGAGTCTGGACTGCAAACCAGCCATCGCCACCTGGGGTTTTTGACATTCTGGGCCAAGCGTATCATGCTCACTGCGAAGGGTTAACTGTGATTCCTTGACAACAGAGTGAATTGAATGCATACAGTCAGGAAGTCATTACCGTCCTTGGGGAAATTGACTTTATGCTGAGTAATCTTCCCGAGTGGGTCAGCGCTAAGCCGGTGAAGAAGAACCTGTTCACCATGATGGACGAGGCCTACATTCAGGCGGAGCCTCTGGGAGTCGTCCTGATCATCAGAGCTTGGAACTACCCGTTCGTTCTCACCGTTCAGCCGCTGATTGGAGCCATCGCTGCAGGTCTGGTGCCACTTTGTGTCTGAACGCCTCTTTAGAAGGGTTTATTCTCTCTCATTATATGTTTAAGTGGGCTGCTGGGATATGTGTGATTACTTTTTAATGTTCATTTATTTTCATCTACTTGAAAGGCAGAGCAGGGGAGAGAGAGAGAATCTCCCATCTGCTGGTTCCCTCCCCAAATGCCCACCACAGCCAGGGCTGGGCCAGGTTGAAGCCAGGAGCCTGGAGCTCCTTGCAGGACTCCCGTGTGGGTGGCAGGGGCCTGGCCCTTGAGCCAACACTGTTGCCTCCCAGGATGCATTAGCAGGAACCTGGCTCAGAAGCAGAGGTGCTAGGGCTAGAACCAGCACTCTGAAATGGGCTGTAGGCATCCCAAGCACTGGCTTACCCTGTTACAACACAGCGCCCACCTCCGCATAACTAAGTTTCTAAGTGCCTGGGGGATGTACCTGTAAGGGGTTGGAGTCAGGATCTGTGTTCTGCTGTGGTTCCAGCTGCTGACTCTGGTCTTGGACAAACACCTGATTCTGCCCGACCAGTTTCTGCATTCAGATAAAGGCTCTGTGAGTAACACTGGCTTGGGTGTAGAGCCAATGCCAAGAGAATTTCTCACTTCGCAGGATCCAGATCAACAGCTCATGTTAGCATAACCTATTTGCCCAGTGATTCCAGGGTAGAGAGGAAAACCCGAGGGCTGAGGGAGAGAAGTGATAGAAATCTGGAGCCTGTTGCCAGTGAGATGTGCACGTGTGAGGAGGGGTGACACGGAAGAGAAAGATGATGCTCACTGTGAGGAAGGCGGAAGTAATTGGGTTCCCTACGCAATCACCATTCTGACAGCTGTTATTAAAGTGACCCAGCTACCAGTCTCTTCTGCTTTGTGCTTTGTCTAGGGAACGCCGTGATCCTCAAGCCTTCTGAACTAAGTGAACACACGGCTAAGATCTTGGCCAAGCTGCTCCCTCAGTATCTAGACCAGGTAAGAATATCTTGCCCCATCTTGAACACAGCGGTTCATTGTGGAAGACGCACATTAGATCCTCTGGCTGATCCATGTCGTTGCTGGCCAGGCATCTGCAGTTTCCCCGAGTGCCCAACAGTTGGCTTCCTATAAGAAATTAAGTTCCCAAATACACTGTGGAATGGCCCAGCTCTGACGGCTGCATGTGTTTAGGCCCCTGGCTTCACGGGCACGCTTGTTATTTACAGATCTTCCACCGTGCGACGTGTTGGATTAATCCTTGTTTGCACTACCACATTGCTGTAGATGTATTCATTTAGTGAGTTAATTCATGAGAGACTGGTAGTGTGCTGGGTGCCCCTTGTCTCTGACCATCTCTTTTATCCTAACAACTTGGCAATCTGTGTGATTACGAAAGAGTACTTCTGCTTTAAAAAAAAAAAAAATAGGATGTATGTGGCAGGAAGAGCCAGAAAGAAAAGTGGCCTTGGAGAGCGAGAGGGTGTAGCCCCGCCCCTGGGGTTCAGGTGTTGGCATTTGAGAGGATTGAAAGCTCCCTGGTAGGGAGGAAATCTGTGACACCACCATGAAATTGGGGTTGGGAGCTGCGGCTTCACGTGCACTGGCCGCAGGGAGAAGTCTCGCTTTGTTTTCATCAAAAGACAACTTTAAAATTCCTACCGGTATCTCACCAGTTAATTTGCAATGGCCTCAGGCCAAGGCTGGCTCTTATCAGTGTTAGGGCAGCCCTGAGAGCAGTTGTGTTCCAATAGGTGTGGCTATCCCCTCCCCTCCCCCAGGAAGGGTGACTTGAAAGCAAGGGAGAGGTCAGGGATTGTGTAGGAACTTGGAATCTGAAGCTGGAGGAGTAGGGGCCTGCTCTGCCCTTAAGCAGGTGTACATGTTTCAGCAGTCCAGTTGGGGGTAGGACAGTACCTGTTGCTGTTAGCTTACTGGGAAGGAGGCGTCACTCACACCTGCTCTGTAGACAAAGCCTTAGAAAAGTTAAAACCAGAAACATGGGTTGGGTTGTTAAACAGCGTAGTGAGAACTAATTAGTCTTTCAAAGAGCAGACCTCATGGCACCGTGTGGCCCACAAGCCAGCCTTACTTCATGCTCCCCTCAGAATCCTCTGGACATCTCCCTGGTCTCCCTTCCTTGTCCTCTGTTCTCTGCCCTGTCCAGGTGTTCTCTCACAGAACAGCTGCTAAGCAAAGCCCAGTGCTCACAGGGGCTCAGTTCCCAGGGGCCGGGCGGATTCTTCCAGGAGCAGAGGAGGAAGCTGAGGCCAGAGAAGTCCCCTAGCTTGCCCGATGTCACATAAATCAGCAAGTGGCAGAGCCCAGCTTCAGCCCAGATGGACTTTGAAAGCAAGTGCTCTCAGCCGTGCTGTGTACCACTCGTTCAGCATCGTGTCGGGGGCTGAGCCCTGCTGGGTGTGCAGAGAAGAGAACATTCCGTTTAAACATTCAGTGTAAGACACACACCTGTCGTGTGGCCATTGGCAGCAGCCACTTTCTCACCAAAATCCTCGGCTTACACATACACACACACACATACACACACATACATACACATACACACACATACACACACGTCTCCTGCATTTCCCTGCTTAAGTCCAACCATCTGCCCTCACCCGTGTCTCGATTGCCTAACTCAGGTAGGAAACTAGGGTCTCTCTGGGGCCGTCCCAACGAGGCTGTCGGTTCCCCCGTGCCCACGGCTCCATCCTGCACTTGTCCTTGGTCAGCCCTCTCTTACGTCATCCGTCCCCTCCCTCACTGTTCTTGACGCTCTCCGGGTTTTCCTGAATATTGCACGTTTCCGTTGAAGGAACCGCTGGTGTTGGCGTTACAGTGACCTTGGCAATGCAGGAGTTTCCGTTTCTCTTTCTTCCAGGACCTGTACGCTGTCGTGAACGGTGGCGTGAAGGAAACCACGGAGCTCCTGAAGGAGCGCTTTGACCACATCCTGTATACGGGAAACGCTGCCGTCGGGAAGATTGTCATGGAAGCCGCTGCCAAGCATCTGACCCTGGTGACTCTTGAACTGGGCGGGAAAAGTCCGTGTTACATCGATACAGACTGTGACCTGGACACAGTCTGCAGGTGAGGCTGCCTCTCCGCTTCTCCCAGCTCCTAGCAGTAGCGCCGCCTCATCCGCTGTGCTTGAACCCTGTGCCTGATGGCACAAAGACAACATCATGAAGGGGTTGTCAAGACAGCTAGGGCTCTCACAGACTGTCTCTTGGTGCCATTGGGAGAAGTCAGGAACCGTAGGTGCTGGCATCACGTGGTTGTCCTTAGGAATTTCTGTTCTCCAGATTACAGGTAAGTCTGGCAAGAAACTTGAATGCTCTCCTGTGGATGATCCAGGAAGTAGATAATCCAAGGATTGTGTGTGCCTAAGGCAATCTTTCAATTTGCAGCTGGAAGTTGATCTCTTGAAAAACACCAGTATTACTGATTTGGTAGCTGTGAATAGCATCTTGCGCCTGAGAACTAGGACATACAAGGTTTCAGATTCCCTCTGCTAAGTCAAGTTCAGCCTTCAGGAGGTACCAGGACGTAGACCTATCACTGTGCTCTGAATGGTGGGGTTTTCTCTCCCTGTAACGGACAGGGAGCAAAGGAGGCGGGAGGGAGTTAGGTCACGGTGTCTTAGGTAAAGTAGAATGGCTCGCACGAGAGACGCTGAGTGAGTGAGTGGGTGTTGAGATTCTGGGCTGCGTTCCCTATGTAGGGAGGGCTTGCCGTAGTGGAGAAGGATCCTCTTGGAGGGGAATGGTCTGAGAGGCTGGTGCTCATGCTGCTTTGGCCCTGGACATCTTGCCAAAATCCGGAGAGGCAGAGTGTGCAGCTAGGTCCTGTGACGCAGTAGACGCCCTTGGCTGGAGCGGGAGCAGAAGGAAGGGGCTGTCAGAACGCTGTGTCTGCTCTTTGCCTATAGCTGGCAGAGGCATCACTGCACATACCATTTCGCCTGAGCTGGCTTCAGAACTTTCCTGCTCCTTAGAATCGTCTACCTCAGCCAGAAAATGTAAATTAACCTAAGTTCCAACTGACTGATGTCGAGACTAGTTTTTTTTTTTTTTTTTTTTTAATAAAGAGACTCGAGTAAAAACAGGAATGCATTTCAGTTGCACACCATTTAAACACCACAAACGTGCCTAACAAATGAATATTCGGGCGGCTTTGTGTTTTTGTCCCTCAGGCGCATAACTTGGGGGAAGTACATGAATTGTGGCCAGACCTGCATTGCTCCCGACTATGTTCTCTGTGAAGCATCCCTGCAGAACCAGATTGTGCAGAAGATCAAGGAAACCGTGCAGGTTTGTGCTCCACACACCCGAGCCCACTGATTTCAGCAAGACAAGGAATCGGCTTAATGATTTGCAGGCAGCGTCTCCGTGCTCTCTTCCACCTGGGAGAATTCCAGTAGCATCTGTGACTGAATCAATTTACTGGCTAATTGAAAATGTTCTGTGCAGCTCCCTAGGATGTCTGCTGGAAGCAAGATTCGGTTGGTGTTAAATCCATGTGACTGTCTAGTCGATTTGTTAGGGATCAGTTATGGCATATGCTTAAAAATTAACTGTGCACCCATGGTTCCGAGGGAAGATCGCCAATCTCTTAATGTACAATTAGAGACCCTTGGCCGTTGCTGGTTAAGGTTATCAGTTCTTATGTCTATAGAGGACTGGAATGGCCGGAAGTTGGAAGGAGTGAGTTGATTAAATATCTACTTATAATGTACCCTCTACATGGTTGTCAGGCTTTGGGAGTGCTTAAAGTAAGGATATGCTGTGAGGAGATTAAGGACGGCTGCATGGTAGTGTCGTAAGCCAAGACGTGAATGAAATGTGGAATGGAGATGGGTAGGAAGGAACAGGATGAGCAGGGTGATCGAGGTCATGGTGTGAGGGGGCCCCTCGGCCCCCTGGGTGAAAGAAAGTTCTGGAATGATCATTGTTCACTCAGCGAATCTTGACTGAGCACTGAAACAAAGGATCAAGAATATCAGAGCTATGCAGCTGACTGGAGAATGGAAATTGTGTGCCAGCAAGTTCACTGAAAAGCTTCACACGTGCAACAGGCGGGGGACCTGGGGTGAGGTGCTGGGGTCTGGATGTGGGAGTTGGGCATGAATGGTAAGACTGACAGCAGATCCAGAACAGGAGAATGTGAAGGGAGTTGTTGGATGGGGAGAGGGTGGTTAGATACCTGGGGTTGCTTCCATAACTTAGTGTTGTCTTCGTAGAAAGTCTTGGTTGTGTGCTTATTGAGGTTCTTCTGTCATGGTAATTTACCAAAGCTCTGTTTTGACCCTGTGAGTGCTATGATCTTTGAAAGATCGATCAGTCCAGAGAAGATGTAACACAACAAAATGGGGCAAAGGTCAACAGACGTTTTCTGTAAACAGCAGGTAGCAGATAAGGCTTTGCAGACTCTGGGGTTTCTGCACAGCTTGGTGTGGGGGAGTGGTGGTCACCAACTATAAGAACAAATGAGTGACCTGCTCCAGACCAAGACGTCTTCCCTTCTGCCTGCTCCCACTGCCACAGCCCTACCCGGGGAGAGCCAGGGATAGACACAGTACATCCTTGGGAACCTTCTAGAACTATGGAAAATGCTAGATCTATGGGTGGTTGGGGGAGGTGGGAATGATTTATTTTCTTGTCCTTGACTTGCCAAAAAGCTTTCGCTTACTACCTCTGTACTACTGTTAAATTATTGCATGGGGAGAATGTGTGTTGGATTCTGTGAGGGTATAATAGCAGGCCAATTTTTGGACGTGGGTGGATTTTGCCCTTACTTAAAGCAATTGAAACATGAGGGTGCTTCAAGAAGTTCCTGGACAATTGTATTAAAACATAGGTTTGTTTGGATGGGAGATTTTTTAAATGTGTGCATGGTTTTTTCACAGTACACATTTTCCACAATTTTTTTTTTGAAGATCCTATGATAGAACTTTGTGATAATTAAATACTCCTATTGTTTTAAATAGGAATTTTATGGAGAAAACATAAAAGAGTCTCCCGATTATGAACGGATCATCAACCTTCGTCACTTTAAGAGGATACAAAGTTTGCTTGAAGGACAAAAGATAGCTTTTGGTGGGGAGACCGACGAGGCCACCCGCTACATAGGTAATGGAAACCACCCGGTCCTACGGGAAGCAGAGCAGCTTGGCAGGTTGTACTGACACTCCTTGTATCAGCCTTTCATTAACTAAAATCCCTGAGAGGAGCCTCTTGGGAAAGGAAGGTGTGTTTCAGCTTACAGTTCGAAGGTTAGGGTCCAGGACCAGGTGGCCCCATTGCCCGTGTCTGTGGAGGTCATGGCTGGTGCGGAGCGACAGTCACACAGTAAGCCAAAAAGGACAGTGAGGCAGCACTTGAACTCCCGTAATCAAGCCTGTCTCAGGAACCACCCTGACGGGCACACCCCCAGGGACCCAAAGGCCTCCCACCAGACCCGCCTCTCAGAGGCCATCCTTAGATCAAGCCTGTACCCTTGGCCCATCAACTGCTAACGTGGAGGCTTCCCAGTTGAAACATCTGCATGAGATTTGGGAAGAAGAAAAGTCCTGTACCACCCGTAACACTACTGACTGACGCTAGAGAGGCTTGACTATATGGGGTTTATTTACTGAGCTATTAAAAAAATACTGCTTCCTGGTATACTGCTCTTCTTGTAAGCTACTGAAAATCTGTACAGGTATGCACGCTTCGTTATTCCACCTGAGTTGCACTGGCCTTTCGTGTTTACACGTGTTATTTTTTTTAAAGATTAATTTATTTATTTGAAAGTCAGAGTTACACAGAGAGAGAAGGAGGGGCAGAGAGAGAGAGAGAGGTCTTCTATCTGCTGGTTTATTCTCCAGTTGGCTGCAATGGCCGGAGCTGTGCTGATCTGAAGCCAGGAACCAGGAGCTTCTTCCGGGTCTCCCACACAGGTGCAGGGGCCCAAGCACTGGGCCATCTTCCACTGCTTTCCCAGGCCACAGCAGAGAGCTGGATTAGCAGTGGAGCAGCCGGGACTTGAACCGGCACCCATATGGGATGCCAGCACTGCAGGTGGCGGCTTTACCTGCTACGCCACAGCGCTGGCCCCTACACATGTGTTATTTAATCGTCTCTATTCCTAATGATCCTTTATGTGATGCTCTCCAGTTTATGAATGGGAAAACAGCACCACAAAGGAAAGGGCATCACTACAGTTCTGCGCCTCGCCAGTGACCGTCCCATTCCAGAAATCAAGTCTTAGCCTGTCACGCTTGAACTTGCTATTTGTTCGTTATTTGTTCATCTCCTTTGTGTTCTTTCTTTTCTACCATGAATATGCATTACTTTGAGTTTTAACTCCATTTTTTGTAAAGTAACATGCAAGCTGACCGAAAAATCACAGATACATTTGGTTGGCAAAGAAGCAGCCCAGAATAGCTTTACTTATGCCCACTCACCAGATAGGATGCTGTGGATCACCAAAAGCCTGGCTTAAAAAAATACAACTTGAAGGCCTTGAGTAATGAGGAAATGTTTCTTCTCTTCCTTTGAGCTGTCCCAAGGCTCTGCTGAGCTGGGGGGTTTAGCGGTCATTTCTCCACCTTTCTCTCCTCCCATCCTCAGCCTATTGCCTTTGTCTGCTTCTAGACTGATCTTTGGCCAGAGGAAGGGGCTATTACGATTAGCTTCGATTGATTGGCACTTTCCCCTCCTGGGTCGCCTTGGCTGAGCACACAGCGTGCAGAGGAGGTTGCATGCCCAAACCAAGACGTGGGCATCAACTGATATACACCTGGAATGATGTCCTCAGCCACGTGCCAGGACTGCCTGAGAGAAACCAGGAGTAGAGAAAAAAGCTAATTGCTTGAGGTCTTTCTTTTTCTTTTCTTTTCTTTTCTTTTCTTTCTTTCTTTCTCTTTTTTTTTTTTTTTTTTGACAGAGTTAGGCAGTGAGAGAGAGAGACAGAGAGAAAGGTCTTCTTTTCCATTGATTCACCCCCAAAATGGCCGCTACGGCCAGAGCTGCGCTGATCTGAAACCAGGAGCCAGGTGCTTCTCCTGGTCTCCCATGGGGTGCAGGGCCCAAGCACTTGGGCCATCCTCCACTGCCCTCCTGGGCCACAGCAGAGAGCTGGACTGGAAGAGGGGCAACCGGGACAGAATCCAGCGCCCCAACCGGGACTAGAACCCCGGGGTGCCGGCGCCGCAGGCGGAGGATTAGCCTAGTGAGCCACGGTGCCGGCTTCTCAGGTCTTTCTGAGCACTGCTAATTGGCATGGATGCTGGGCCAACGTGCAGCTCCTTCACCACCCATTTTACCCGTTCTGGTGCCCCTTGTCTGTCTGCAAATAGAACACGGAAATAAGGGCAGGGAATATTGACCCTTTCAGTGTCTTCTGAATCTGGCTCACAGAGGTGAAGTTCAAGCCAGCGAGATGATACGCGTGAAGGCAATTAAGAAGGAAGTGTTCATTTGCTTGACGGAGGAGCTGTCTCTGTGGCTTTCATCCGTGAGAACCAGGACCTTCAATTAAACCATGCACATGGCTGTGTGCAGGATTCAGTGTGAAGAAGATATTCCCAAGTTGGCATCTTCTTACACAGGGATGCCTTAAATTCCACTTTAGAGGCATCGGCATGGCTTCGTCCATGGACTCGGGACTTTTCTCCGGAGACCTGACTTGGGTGGCAGAGGCAAAGGGTGAAACAAATAGATGAGACAGATGAAACACATGTAAGGAATAAATAAAAGTGCGAGACAGGAGACTTGGATTTTTTGTGTGTGTGTGTTTTCCTTTCAGCCCCGACAGTACTGACTGATGTTGACCCTGAAGCCAAGGTGATGCAGGAAGAAATTTTCGGACCAGTTCTTCCGATAGGAGAACCTATCGCCTGTGAAAAATGCAGATGAAGCTATACAGTTCATAAATGAACGTGAAAAGCCCCTGGCTCTCTATATATTTTCTCATAACGATAAGGTAAGTGTGGGAGGGAACTGCTCCCCATCATAGTGACTTCTCACAAGCCAGCTCCTTGTGTGCTGTTCGACAAATGATGATTTCATTTCTGTCATACCACCGTGCACCAGGGGATGTTGTGTTTGTATACAGAGCTGTCTTGATAATGAGGCCCCGGGGTTATCCTACATCCTTTCTCCCCAGTTCCCTGGGGTAGATCTCAGTCGGTAGTGGGGAGTATCACAAGGCCTTTTTTTTTTTTTTTTAAGAATCATTTTATTTATTTGAAAGTCAGAGTTACACAGAGAGAGGAGAGGCAGAGAGAGAGAGAGAGAGAGAGAGAGAGAGAGGTCTTCCATTCCACTGGTTCACTCCCCAAATGACCACAACGGCCAGAGGTGAGCTGATCAGGAGCCAGGAGCTTCTTCCAGGTCTCCCATGCGGTTGCAGGGGCCCAAGGACTTGGGCCATCTTCTGCTGCTTTCCCAGGCAACAGCAGAGAGGTGGCTCAGAAGAGGAGCAGCCGGGACTTGAACTGGCACCCATATGGGATGCTGGTGCTGTGGGTTGGGGCTTTAACAGCACCGACCCCATAGGGCTTTTTGACTCACAAATGGCTCCTGGATATTGGAAGACTTAGATGTACTGGCATTAGATACCTTCTGATGTTAATCCGGGGGCATTGCTGCGTGCAGGAGCCTGCCTGCCCTGTGACTGAAATGGCAGATGGGGCCGGATGGAACGGAGGTCTCTGGGCCCGTTGTGTAAATGCAGTGATGTCTTGGAACTCAGTTTCTCGAATGACTGTGTTGTTCAGTGGAGCGCGTCGCATCCCAGCAGGTTGGGCAGCTCTGCCACTTTGCACGAGGCGCAGGCACTGATGTCACTAGGGACACTAGCCTCAGGGTAGGCGAGGACATTCAGGATCCTCTGAACAAACAGGAAAACTAGAAGCAGGAAGGTGGAATGGGTCACGGGCGGCTTCTGGAGCCACAGCACTGTTGAGAGCACAGGGTACAGACTTCTGAAGTGAGACCAAACGTGTGGGGTCTGTGACGCGTGGCTGGCAACAAAATGATTGTGTGACATTGGGAGTGACTGTAGACAACGTGAGGCTTAGTCCCCTGGCCAGGTGCAATTGGGTGGGGAGCACAGCCCAGCAGTAGGTCAGCTGAGGTCGCTTCAGTGCAGACTTGCCTTGGCCTTGAAATCTCAAGGGCTTGTTGGCACCCAGGCGAAATGAACATTTACTAATAAAGCATTATTGCACCACTTTGTGCCTTAGGCCGGTCATGTATACGGCTATCATTTCTTAAGGACTAAAAACACACTTAGTACTCATGTGCTACAATTTACAGCAATGATTGAAAAATAAATAATAGAATAAAAAAAATAATAGAATTGGCCGGCGCTGCAGCTCACTAGGCTAATCCTCCGCCTGCAGCGCCAGTACTCCAGGTTTTAATCCCATATGGGTGCCGGGTACTAGTCCTGGGTGCTCCTCTTCCAGGCCAGCTCTCTGCTGTGGCCTGGGAGGGCAGTGGAGGATGGCCCAGGTCCTTGGGCCCTGCACCCCATGGGAGCCCAGGAGAAGCACCTGGCTCCTGCCTTCGGATCAGTGCAGCTCCGGCCGTGGCGGCCATTTGGGGGGTGAACCAACGGAAGGAAGACCTTTCTCTCTGTCTTTCTCTCTCACTGTCTAACTCTGCCTGTAAAAAAAGAAAAAAAGAAAAAGAAGAAAATTATTTTTAAGGGCTAGAATATAGTCTGAATTGTCCGTTGTAATCCCAAGCCTTTTGCTAGGACAGGCTGTAAGGTCCAGGACGGCCCCCGTTCGTGTACAGGTCAAGTAGCCAGGTTCTGCACTGCTTGGGACCAGACCTGTTTTAGATTCTCTCAGGTTTTGGGATATATGCCCATGCATAATGAGACATCTTAGGGATGGTAATTGTATACAGTGTTTTCAGCGCACCTGCATTTTCACCGAGGCCCATTGCATGATCAGCTGTGGAATTTTCCACTCGTGGCATCCTGCTGGTACTCAACAAGTTTTGGATTTCAGATTTTCAGCTTAGAGGTGATCTGGATGCATCTGCGTCAGATTTGCTAAATTAACCAAATTAGGTTGTTTCTAAGGTCGTTGGCGTATGTCCCCCACAAGAACTCCTGCTGGCACACAAAGCCAGGGTGATGGTTCCCCGTGAGTGGCAGCGAGTGCCCCCTTAGCACAGTGTCGGTGACCCGGATGCCTTTGGTCTGTCCTCTGTCCCCAGCTCATCAGACGGATGATTGACGAGACGTCCAGTGGCGGTGTCACAGGCAATGACGTCATCATGCACTTCACGCTCAACTCCTTACCCTTTGGAGGAGTGGGTGAGTACGGATCTCCCGTGCTCCTGGGGAACATTCCAGAAGCACCCCCCCACACACACACACGAGTCACAGGCAGGCTGTCAAGGAAGTTCCCGCTGCTTACTCTGTGGGTCCCTGTGACTGTCCTCTCCCGAGAGGGGCCTCTCCGGGCCACCCAGTTGACGTTGGTTTGCCCGCTTCCCTGCTGTATTTCTGTCCCCAGTAGCACTGCCCACGGCTATAATGACTGTTCACTTGTTCATTGTTCTTTTAGATTTAGGAGGTTTCAGGGCCAAGAATCAGTCTTTCATTAATTAAATAAGCTCTCTGATCTCTCCCTCTTTTTTTAAAGTGAGGTAGTGGAGGAAAGGGTCAGAATGCTGGGAGCTGACAGCCGTAAGAGAACCTTCTACTGCTCCTTGTTTTCTACTCAAGGAACCCTTCAGTGGGAACCAGGCGTTCCCTGCAGGCTTCTGTCATCCGTGCAGAGGAGAGGCCTTTCCCTGTGGTTGGGGGCGCACACGATCCTGTGCTCCAGGCTCCGTGCTTGGAAAGAAACGGGTTCCCCAGGCGGCCCTGTGGACGCGGCCTGGGCTGGCCATTCCCATGGGGCTGTGAGCTGCCCCCCGCCCCCATCCCCGAGGTGACTGACTCACTCCTCACTTCTCCCCTGGGACTTGGGTGGCAGGCTTGTCCACTGCCTACCCAGGAACATCACAGAACAACCGATCGTAAAAACTGGCGTAGCAGCAAAGCAAATTGTGAAAGTACCAGTCTTCACAAGCCCCTCCATTATCTTCTCTCTCTCTGTGATATCATAAATCAATGACTGCACATCACACAATGGGCCAGCGTGGCAGGGCCAGCTGTCCCTGGGCAAGGAGACCTTGTCCCATGGCCAAGGAACCCAGGCCACTGCTGGTGAGTGCTGAGGTCCCCTTTGGGATGCAAACATCTTGCCAGCACCCGCAGAGTGCCTGACGCACGTGAGCTGAGGTGGGCAGAGGCCAGTTGACCTGGCCGGGTCCAGACTAGAGAGGGTGAGCGTGGGAGGGGAGGGAATATTCTGGGGGCTAAGCAGCAGCAGCTGCCAATGGAGTGAGTGTGAGAAAGGGACTGAATGAAAGACGGTGGCTCCTGGGGTTGTGGTTGGAATGACTGCAGATTACAGCCTGAGTTCTTGCTTTCTCCTAAGGTTTGTATATGTATATGCAAGCTGGAGTTACAGAGAGAGAAAGACACACAGAGACAGAGCTTCCTTCTGCTGGTTTGCTCCCCAGATGGCTGCAGTGGCCAGGGCCGAGCCAGGCTGAAGTCTGGAGCCAGGAGCTTCTTCTAGGTCTCCCATGTGGGTGGCGGCAGCCCAAGAACTTGGGCCATCTGCTACTGCTTTCACCAGGCCATTAGCAGGGAGCTGGATTGGAAGCAGAGCAGCTAAGACACAAATTGGCAGCCATATGGGATGCTGGTGTCCCAGGTGCCACAATGC
Organism: Lepus europaeus; assembly: GCF_033115175.1. Lineage (NCBI taxonomy): Eukaryota > Metazoa > Chordata > Mammalia > Lagomorpha > Leporidae > Lepus > Lepus europaeus. The sequence continues at coordinate 63,962,550 of NC_084844.1, forward strand.
TGGCCCCCCACAGCCCAAATTTAAAAGTTTGGCTTATGCTCTGTTGACCCTCATCCCTCGGTTCACCCAACAAGATCCTGGCTCCCACGGGACTGTTGAAGCAGACAGCTCTATCACTGCTCTGGGTGGGATCACAGTGCCCCCAACAGTGAAAATCTCAGGGGCTTGGGCTCAGTCCTTGTCCTACTTGATGAGGTAGCATATGCCATCACCGACCGTATCCTCTTTGAAACAAAACTAACCTTCTCCCCTAAATGCAGAAGGAGTACAGGCTTTTCAAAGAAAACGTGGGAAAGATAGAAGAATCCAAGGAATACGAAAACTCCCCACAACTCCACTGTAAATTACCCGAAGAATAAAGGTTTAAATCACCCATAGTGCCAGACGGCTGGTGTGTGTCTGTGACACGTGCATACTCACGTACAGACAGTTGAATGTTTTATTGAAAGGTGTCCTACTGCGTATGTTTCCTAACCTGTATGTCACAGGACAACACACACCCCTATGGCAGCCTGCCTACATGTCGAGATTTTTTTTTTTTTAAGATTTTATCTGTTTATTTGAGAGGTAGAGTTATAGACAGAGGGAGAGACAGAGAGAAGAGTCTTCCATCCGCAACAGCCAGAGCTAGGCAGATCCAAAGCCACGAGCCAGGAGCTTCTTCGGGGTCTCCCACGTGGGTGCAGGGGCCCAAGCTTTGGGCCGTCTTCTACTGCTTTCCCAGGCTTTAGCAGAGAGCTGGATCGGAAGAGGATCAGCCAGGACTAGAACCGGTGCCCATATGGGCTGCCAGCACTGCAGGCGGAGGGTTAACCTGCACCACAGCCCGCCCCCCGTGTCATGACGTTGTGACCACACACTGTCCCTTCATAGGAACGTGACACATTAGCATAATACGTTTCTGGTGTAAGATTTTTGTGATTTCAAAGTTTTTGATATTACAGTGCTTACTTATCTGTGTGATCTGTGATTGTTTCTTTCAGAAAAGTGTCCAGAAAGCTGATTCCTACATTAAAAGGACTTAAAAGTTTTCCACACAAAAATCCTCTTTTCTTCTGATTCTAAAAGTACTAGAGATTGAAATGGCAAAAAGTCCAAGCAATGAAGCAGAACACAAGAAAGCTATAAGGAAAAATGCATTGATTACCAGGCATAAACATTATTAATATTTTGATAGGTTTTTTGTCTTTGGCAATGTTTGTCTTCATGGGATTTATAAAAAAAAAATTATTGGGGCCGGCTCTGTGGCACAGCAGGTTAAGCCGTGGCCTGCAGCACCGGTGTCCCACATGAGCTCTGGTTCGAGTCCCAGCTGCTCCACTTCTGATCCAGCTCCCTGCTAATACGCCTGAGAAAGCATGGAAGAGGGCCCAAGTCCCTGGGCCCCTGCACCTGCGTCGGAGACCTGGATGAAGCTCCTGGCTTCCTGACTTTGGCCTCTCGCAGCCCTGGCTGTTGTGGCCATCTAGGGAGTGAACCTGAGGATGAAAACCTGTCTCGCCTCTCTGTTACTCTGCCTTTCAGATAAATAAATCTTTAAATTTATTGATTTACATATTTGAAAGGCAGAGTAACAATAAGAGAAAAGAGAGAGAGAATCTTTGTTCTGCTGGTTCACCACCAAGTGGTCGCAGTGGCTGCAATGTTTAAATGAAAGGGGTTTGGCTCATCTCTGGTAGGCACAATTGCACACTGGGTTAGGCTGAAGCCAGGAGCCAGGTACCCCATCCAGGTCTGCACATGCGACTCAGGTACTTGAGCCGTCTTCCGCTGCTTCCCAGGCCAGTAGCAGGGAGCTGGATCAGAAGCCGAGCGGCCAGGACTCTTACACAGATATGGGCATCCCGAGTGGCAGCTCAGTGTGCTGGCCACAGTGCCTGCCCTGGTCTGCATGGTTTCTGGTAGAGATTCCCAAGTCCCCTGCCGAGCTGCACCTCTATATTCCTGGGAATGGTAGATGAGTGCCCATGTGACTGTTCCGCTACTGGACTGCTACCCAAAGCACCTGCTACCTAAGTCTGTGTTCCTTTGATTATTCCCGAGGTTGAATTTTTTTTTTTTTAGTTAGTTCTCATACCTTTTCTGTTAATGTCCTTTTGATATTTTTGCTATGTTCGCCTCTCCCTTACTTATGTATGACTTTTTTTTTTGTAAGTAAGAAAATTAATTCTTGGTTGTGTCTAAAAGAAGCATTTCTTCCCAGCTTAAAATTTGTCTTTACTTTTCCCTATGATTTGGAAACTTTCGGTTAGCTGATCCTTGGAGGGCTTTTTCTTTATGGTTTCCGACTTGGGAAGTAGGCCTAGGAATGTCTTCCCTACTGTGACGTTAGGTAAATATCCACCTGTGTTTGCCTTAAATATTTGACTTTTTGTTAACATTTAATCATGGAGTTCATTTTGGATGTTGTGTGATGTGAGACTCTCCCTTTATCTTTTTTATTTTTTATTTTTTATTTTTTATTTTTGGACAGGCAGAGTGGATAGTGAGAGAGAGACACAAAGGTCTTCCTTTTTGTCGTTGGTTCACCCTCCAGTGGCCGCTGCGGCTGGCGCATCGCGCTGATCCGAAACCAGGAGCCAGGTGCTTCTCCTGGTCTCCCATGGGGTGCAGGGCCCAAGCACTTGGGCCATCCTCCACTGCCTTCCTGGGCCATAGCAGAGAGCTGGCCTGGAAGAGGGGCAACCGGGATAGAATCCGGCACCCCAACCGGGACTAGAACCCGGTGTGCCGGCGCCACAAGGCGGAGGATTAGCCTGTTGAGCCACGGCGCCGGCCCCCCTTTATCTTTTTTAAAAAAATATTTTATTCCCTTTATCTTTTTTTTTTTTCTTAAAGATTTTATTTATCCCCTTTATCTTTTTTCCTCCAAAGAGTAGAACAGTTCTGGAATAGTCATCTTTACATACTATCGGAACTCAAGAAAACACGTGCTTAGATCTTTCATAGGGTTTTCTCATTGGTTTCCTTACCTTGCTGGTTTCTCCTCCCTGGGCCAACCCCACAGTTTTCATTATAAAGCAGCTTTATAGCTAGCATTAGTGTGGCTGAGTCCGCACACTACAGAGAGGCAGGAAGGCAGTCGAAGAGCCTGTGGCCATGGAGCCCAAGTCGCCTGTCTCTAAGACCCACATATTCAACCAGGCCCGTAGTTTGTGCTTCAAGATCCAGTGCTAAATTTATTCTTCTAGGTGAACTTTAGAATCACTGCTACCTCCTAAACACACACACACAGACACACACACACACAGAGAAAGCTCTTTGAAATCTCTGGGATTTAGGTTGAAATTACTTGGAACTAAACACATCATTTTGGCAAGAATTTGGATCTTTAAGACGGGAGCCCTAAGGGGGCCGTGTTACATCTCTCTGTTTCCGTAACTACTTTATGTTCTTCGGTAAAACTTAAGTGGCCTTCATGGATTCTCTAGCTTTCATAGCCGTGTATTTTATCTTTCCCACAATTCTGCTTCCTCCAGCTTTTTGGTCACTGTTTTTCCCACTTCCCTCTTTCTTTGCCTGTGCCTTTGGCCGGCCCCTCTTCCTCTGCCCTTCCTTAATGTCAGGGCCCCCTGGGGGTCGCTTCTCACACCAGTTCTGCCTCCTGAGTGATTGCTCTGCTGGCCCCTGTGAACTTCCCCTGGGCCATGCACAGGCCCCTCAGTCTGCTCAGCACACACTGCCCGCTTTGCACCTACCTGCCCGCCTGTCGTTCACACAGTGGTGGGAGAAATGGAAACTGTCGCAGGGCGTGGCTTCGCAGGGCGTGGCTTCTTAGAGGACCCACGCTGTGACACTTGCTCACAGATCCCCCACTTGGAAACCCTGCAGCCAGGGTCCTTGTTCCTCTCAAGGGGCTTGGGGAAGCAAGTGAGTGAGTGGGACTTGGGTAAACAAAGCCACAGGGAATGATGGAAATGAGACGTACGTGTAGGGGCAGACGGATCCGGGTTCCAGGCCTTGCTGCCTGCCAGCCACGTGACTGGGCCTGTGAGCCCCCCCCTTCCCTCTCAGGACACGGGGCAGGTGGAACTTCATAAAGTAGGGTTGTGGGAAAAATTGTCTTAGAGACTTCACGTAAGCTCTTGGCACGGTCCCAGGCGCGCGTCAGAGCCACAGGCCTCAGAGAGCTCTGTGTGCTCGTCCTGCTCTTGGAAGGAGCCCTGGGTGACAGCACAGCTTCGCTGGGCCAGGGAGACCCTTTCCTGGACAGAGACCTTTGCCGGCTCGGGCAGCACACGCGGGGGGGGGGGGGGGGGGGTTGCCGAGCCGGAGACATCGCTGGTGTCGCCTCCAGCGAAGCCTGTGTTGTCTCTCCCCTTCTTTTATAGGTTCCAGCGGGATGGGGGCTTACCACGGAAAGCATACTTTTGACACTTTTTCCCACCAGCGCCCCTGCTTATTGAAGAGTTTAAAGCGAGAAAGCGCTAACAAGCTCAGGTACCCCCCCAACAGCCAGTCCAAGGTGGACTGGGCCAAGTTTTTCCTCCTGAAACAGTTCCACAAAGGGAAGCTCGGCCTCCTGCTGCTCGCCATCCTGGGCATCCTGGCAGCCCTGCTGGTCAAGGTGAGTGCTGCTTCCCGCCCCCACGAGGCCCCGGCTGCTGCCAGCCCCGGCTCTTCTGTCTTGCCCGCAGGGCTGCTCTTAGAAAATTCTCAAATTCTGCGAGCCGGCACGTTAGCATTCCGAGTCCGAGACAGGCTTAGCAGGCAGCGGTGCGGTGCTTTTTGTCAGTGCGGCTGTTGAAGCGTAGCCACGCACGCTCGCTCACCTGCTGTCTGTAGCCATGCGCGCCCGCCTGCTCACCTGCTGTCTGTAGCCACACGCGCCCGCTCACCTGCTGTCTGCAGCCACGCGCGCCCGCTCACCTGCTGTCTGCAGCCACGCGCGCCCGCTCACCTGCTGTCTGCAGCCACGCGCGCCCGCTCACCTGCTGTCTGCAGCTGCTCTCCCACAGCGAGGGCAGAGCTGAGCCGAGCGGCTTGCGGAGTCCCCGTCAGCGCAGGAGCAGTTTGCTGACTTCTGGGCTGAGTCCGGAACACTGTAGAACCTTCGCCTGGGGAGTCATGGGCTGTCTCACCCCCGGCTGTGATGTTCATCCTTCCTGTTCAGTTGTTCTGGAATGTTCTGACAGCAGCGGGCCACGGGGACGGAGCAGCCAGGTCTGCGGTGGATGTGGCAGTGGTGGAGCAGCTGTGGCCAGGGCAATCTGAGCAGGCTTGCAGGTCTACCAGATGGAGTTTGTCTTTGGTGGTCGGTCATCATAGCGATGACCTTGCAGAGAGGCCCTTCCCGGGCAGTTTGTGAATCGTTGGGGTGTAGGAGGAGATGAGAGCGATGAGGGAGTAGAGAAAGGGAGACTGTTCTGGGAGCCCTCGGCCAGCCAGCTGAGGGCACGCATTGAGCAACACCTGGGAAGAGTGGGCAGGGAGAGATGCAGGAATCAGCCAGTTCATAGAATCAGCTCATAGAAACGGGCTTGGCCCGTCTTACAGTAGTCGCCCACCGCACACGGGTGGAGCTGGAGATCTGAGTTGCATTTGAAATCGTTTGGGTTTTCTCAGAAACACCAAGCTGTGCTGAGGAGACAGGCCCTGTCGATTTTTCTAGTAGCTCACAGCCTGCGTGGGCCCAGGAAGCAGTGAGGACCAGATCCCAAAGCCCAGCTCTGTCTGTCACAGCGAGGTAGGAGCTCCTCCTTCTCTCTCTTTGTGCAAGGTGGGCCCAGCGGGGGTGTGTTTTCCTTTAGGTGTTTGCTTCTCTGTGGTTGGGGGCTCAGGATGCTTATTGTCTCTGGACGTCTTCTGTCCTGGCCCAGAGTGGCAGCGTGGTACGACCTGTCCGCCATTTTGGGGGGGGGGCACTAGGGATCTAAGAGACCGTGGTGAAGCAGCCTGCGTTTCTGGAAGAGGACAGCCCCACGCGAGCTCCTTCCTCTCCCCATCTACTCACATCTGGAGGAAGCTCAGCCAAGTCAGACCTGCCCAGTCCCCATTCAGATACTAACCTCTTTGTTGCATAACTTGAGAGCAATCTCCAAATCTCTGAGTCATTCCAATTTGCTTTGTTTTGAAAATAAGGTGTTTTGGATTTCCTGACCGGTAGCCTAGTGAATGAAGGTGCAGCACACCTTTAGGGCTTGCCACTCCCACTACATCTTCCCAGGACTGGGGACCTGGTTGGAGGCCGCTCAAGGTTCTAGTCCTTAATCTGTCCCTAAGAGCCTGACCTGCACCTGCTCGTTTGGGGTGGGATTTCTCAGCCTCATGCAAACTGTGGAGGGCCAGGCTGAGTCCCTGTTCCCTGAGCTTGCTGTGTGTGTGCCAAGGAGTCTCCCCCAGGCACCCTGTGCTGTGCCAGGAAGTTTTGAGATCCCTAAAGAGTTTTGTCAGGTCTTCTGTTGCTAGAGCCTGGAGAAGCAATAATATATAAAAGCCTTTAGCTGGAAACGAGAAAGTGTGGCTTTGATCCCTGGCTGTGAGTGACATGGACCTCATGATGGCTGCGGGCCAGGCCTCTTGGGAGCCAGCCCGCGGCCACAGTTTTCCCACGCACAGATTGAGGGAGTTGGCGGCCACATTCCACTCTCCCACTCGGTCCTCATGACTCTTAGTCGACGCCTTAGTTATTCAGGTGTCTGTGGAATTCATTCTGAGGTTAGGTGAAGAGTCGGCTTCATTTCCCTCTCTGCTGGTTCTAGGCACTTTCCTTTGAGCTTTTCATTCTCTTTGTCTTGAGTCACCTTCAGTTTTCAAATCTGTGTTGTATGTTTACTTGAAGAGTGTTACACTTAGAAGCAGTTTCCTGAGACGGCTCCTCGTAGTGTACCTCCTTTGTCGTGTTTGGATTTCGTGTGACCCACGTTGGGTACAGTTAGGATTCGGAGCGTCCACTCCGCAGAACACACAACGGTGGCTTAAAGGTTTATGGTGACGAGCGCCATCCCGCCTGTGACGATCACACACAACATTTGACCTTCGGGCTTAGGTAGCGCCTCTTCAGCGTCGGTAGGATGGCTCAAGTCCATTGCTGTCTTTGAATTTTAGAAACAAAATCGTGTCTCAGTTTTCAAATCTCACGTAGAGCCCCCAGCCTCCTTCTTAAAATGCTAGGATAATAAAGGGCTATTTCTAACTCTCGTCTCTACGGTGAGATCCTCTCATTGAGTCGTGCATCACTGCCTGTCTTGGTTTGTTTTTTTTTCCTAGGCTTCTTGGGGATTCACAGGTGTTTCCCATACGGTGTATTTATTGTCTTTTAGGTCAGGAGTTCTGGGTAGAGTCCCGCTGCTGAGCCCGTGTTGCAAGGCTGGCTGTGGGCGGGCTGTTAAACCAGTAGGGTAACCTGGATCCTCTCTCCTCTCTCTAGACTGGATACTACTGAAGACTGACCCTCTTCCATCTCCTAATCGCCTCTACGGAATTATTCTTCTATGAAGTGGTTAATGAACCTGTGATTTGTTTTAATACTACCACAAGCAGAGAATACACAGATGCACCGTGATCAAGCCTGACCATCATTGCCACAGCCCATGAACACACCGACCGTCCTGGCAGACCCCGGCATTCCCTGAGAGAGGGCGTTCAGAGAACCTGCTCCGGGCTGTGCCTGCCCGGATCGTGGCTCCGAGGCTGAGGGGGAGAGACCAGTGCTCCTCGGGGCCAGAAGACACCCAGCAGCTGCTCAGGACCTCCCAGCCCCCGTGGCCCAGCGCGCCCTCTCCCCCGCGCCTGCCCGGCCGTCACTTGGTGAAGCTGCTGGTTCTCAGCACTGCCCGTCCAGGAGCCCCGCTGTCCTCTGAGGTTGAGGGAGCCGAGGCTGGATCTCACCCAGCTCCCTCTGAGGTGTGAGGCACTGCACCGGCATGGGCAGCACGGGCGGGGCTGCCTCTCGCCTGCGGGGCCCCGAGGGCTCGAGCTCGAGGCGGTGCCCTCTGGCCCCGCGGTCCCAGCGGTCCCAGCGTGTCTGGTTTGGACAGTCTTCCCAGGCCGTTCGTGGCTGCTGCGGTGACTGGCACCACTCAGAGTGTCTTGTAAATCCTCAGGCTCCCAAAAGGTCATTGCCTGTTTCGTGTAAGCAGCACCTGTCACTCTGACGGTGCCGGTGCGGAGACGGAATCTACAGCTTAATGAAACCTAACTAGCGTTCTTAAAATACTGTAATAAAAGTAATTATAAACATGCTCTTCCTCTCTCAGGACCCCGTCGCTGCAAGATATCAAATCTCCAAGAGTAAATCTCTAAATATCTTATTTCTGTAGCACAGCAGAAGTAAAATTCACGTTTTGAAAACTTTGAAGCGATCCCTTTGAATAAATTCTGCCTACTGGACTTCAATACAGTGGCGGAAGCATCCCCTGCCCCTCTCCCAGAAGAAGCCTTGGCTCATAGGACTGGGGTTTCGGCCTCGTAGGTGGCAGAGAGATGGCAGAGCCCTGGGAGAAGTTTGGAGAAGCGTTGAGTGAGCCCACTGGCTGTCCTGATTTGGGGGGGGGGGGGGGAGGGGGAGATGGGGAGGGTAAAGGATCTGAGCAAGCAAGACGGGACCCTTGGCAGAGCCTGGGGCTGTGCTGTGCTCAGCCCCTGCTGCAGGGACCCCAGCCGGCCCCCCAGTCCACGCAGTGAGGCATTGCAACTCACTTGAATGTAGCACTGGCTTTGTTGAATAAGTTCCATGAAGGCTGTCTGAAATATGTCTCTCACAGTATAAGGTGCTAAGAATTAGTCACTGACCTAGCTTAGTTAAAAGTTGCCTTGGGGCTGGTGTTGTATTGTAGCCAGTTAAGCCGCCACCTTCAGTGCCAGCAACTCAAATGGGCACCGGTTCATGTCCTGGCTGCTCCACTTCCAATCCAGCTCTCTGCTGTGGCCTGAGAAAGCAGTAGAAGATGGCCCAAGTCCTTGGGCCCCTGCACCCGCATGGGAGACCCGGAAAAAGCTCCTGGCTTCAGCCTGGGCCACCATTCTCTGTTGCAGTGATCTGGGGAGTGAGCCCAGCAGACGGAAGACCTCTGCCGCTCTTCTCTGTCTCTGTAACTCTGCCTTTCAAATAAACAAAATCTTTAAATAAAAAAGTTGCCTAAACTTTCAGCATAATCAGCCATAAAAAATCAGAGTGTATTAAATCATACTTTGTAATTTTTAATTAAGCTAAATCATTGGCTTGCCTAGTAATATGCCCTCCCAAATAAATGTATTTTGTAAAATCGGTGTGAATTTTAATACTCCTGTTGTGGAATCCAAGCCCATCGGAGGTACCCCTTTGACCACAGATTTTCTCAACTATAAACCTGGGGTTTTCGTGCCTTTATAGAAAGTGGTGTGTGTCAGCTCTCTTTGTCATACCTTGTCATTTTAAATTGTTCGCCAAGAAGATTGGCTCAGCTCTCCCGTTGTCATCTGTGTGCCTGTGAGCAGCTTCTTCCCGGGGCATCCCCCCCACTGATGTAAAACAAATGCTTCTCTGAGTGTGGCCCAGGGGCACGAACCCCACAACATCTCACACACGCAGTGGTCCCGTGGCAACCCTTTTTTTTTGTTTGTTTGTTTGGTTTTTTTTTAGACAGGCAGAGTGGACAGTGAGAGAGAGACAGAGAGATAGGTCTTCCTTTGCCGTTGGTTCACCCTCCAATGGCCGCCGCGGTAGATGCGCTGCGGCCAGCACACCACGCTGATCCGATGGCAGGAGCCAGGTGCTTATCCTGGTCTCCCATGGGGTGCAGGGCCCAAGTACTTGGGCCATCCTCCTCTGCACTCCCTGGCCACAGCAGAGAGCTGGCCTGGAAGAGGGGCAACCGGGACAGAATCCGGAGCCCCGACCGGGACTAGAACCCCGTGTGCCGGCGCCGCAAGGTGGAGGATTAGCCTAGTGAGCCACGGCACCGGCCTAACGTGGCAACCCTTTGTAAAGCATGTGGCACATGACCAGAGCACCCCAGAAACTTGGAGGCGCTGCTGTTTCTCAAACTTCCTTAAACGTGGACCCTCTTCCTTAATCCCGTTGACCTTGGGACACACTTGGGGAAGTGATGGCGTGGGTTCTAGAATTGCTTCACCCATGAGTTGGCCAGGCTCTGGCTCTGCGCCCGGTTGTTCTGTTTGGGTGGTAGAAGGTCATTAAGCTGTGTGTGTGACCGATGCAGGCCTCCGCCTTCCCTTGAGAGCGCGCCACTGAGAACCGAGCCTGTAGCGTCGAATTCACAACAGGTTCCCATCCTCATGGCCTTGACCGATGCTTAACTTCATTTATGAGCCTAGTTTTGGCTAGTCCAAGGGCAGCTGGACTGTCCTCCACGTGGGATAACCCAAGGGGGCCAGATTCACCTTTGAGCCTGAAGAAGTGGAGGCTGTGTGGCCAGACAAGCTGGGGTTCGTGTCCCCCTGAATATCCTCACCACTAAGGGGGGAAGTGTTTCTCTAAGTCTGATGGGATGAAGGGACTGCAGGGAAAGGAAGAAGGGGGCTTCACAGCCACCTGCCCCGGGCAGCTCTCCCGCCGCCAGTGTCCACGGGGCCACAGCGGGGCTGCCTGCACAGGACCCGTGGGCCCCCGCCCCAAGCATCTCACAGAAGCGTCACGAATAAACAGGGGCCGTGTCTGGGGAAGAGGCATTTCTTAACGTCGCGCCGTTTGGGTTTTATTTGAAATCTCCCACTTGAAACCATTGACCATGGCAATCCCTGGAGTCTCGTTCCCTGGGCTGGCTCCATTTGCCCCCAACAAAATCGTCTGTGCGCGCGTAGTTCGGATCCCATGGAATGCCACCACAGAGGCGCCCTGCACAGCTCTGTTTCTGAGGAGTGCTCCGTGTCCAGTGCCTGCCTGCACCCGGACCGTGTGCGAGTTTGAGTGTGCACACATGTGCGTGCTGGGGCCACCCATTCTTCCTGCTTCCCAGCGGCTGTGCGAGTTAGTACCCAGTGGTCAGGACCCTGACCAGAAGGCCCGCCATCACCACGGCCACCGAGGCCGCCAGGGCAGCCCCGCGGCGGAAGAGCAGCTGTCGCACTGACAACCTGCTGGCCGGAGCCCCGGGGGCGGGGGCCACCTCTGGTCTCCCGTAGAAGTCCGTGTGACACCCAGGCCAGGAGTACATCGTCAGAGCTATGCCCGGGTTGCCGCCCGTGGCCACTGCAGGAACAAACAGGAGGAGTTAATAGGAATGCAGGGGCCCCGGGGACCTGCCCTGCCGCCTGTGTTACACCGCGTACCTGGCTATTAACCCCCAGGCCTCGCCACAGCCTTCCAAGTAAGATCAGAGGAGGAAGTGCATGGATGAGCCTCTCAAACAGGGACTTTGGTGTCCACATAAAGCTTCTCCCTAAGGAGACACAGGGCTGCTCAAGTCCCAGCTCGTCCGTGCAATGGCCCAGGACCCAGCGAGTCCTATTGGCACTGAGTTGAGTCTATCTTAACCTCTCGGGACACGTGAAGTCCCCAGGGTTTTGAGAGCTGGCCCAGCAGGAGCTGAGGGCACGGGACATAACCTCCTCCACAACGGACTTTGGGCTGTGTTAACACACGTGTGTGGCACTGGGACCCACCCCCAGGGGGGCAGGCAGGGACAGTGTGTCTGAACACGGAGGGCATCGCTTTGTCACATAGATGTGGGTGAAAGCCAGAGAGGGGCCCTCTGCCTGCCGCAGAGAGGAGACGCAGGCAGCGTGGCCCCTACAGCCCTTGATGGGGGTCCAGGCTGACCTCGCGGGCCCACAGCTGCAGGCCAAGATGGCCTCGCATCCTGGGGGGCTTGGCCAGTGATGGCTTTAGAGCCAGGAGAGCCAAGGCTCAGCTTCTCTCCTTGTGCCTTTAGGAGCTGTGGGAGGGAAAAGCTTTTTCAGCCCCACTCCCTCATTTGAGGATGCTGCTACGTCTGGATCTGGCTGCTATGGGTCACGCGGCCATGTTCTTAGGGCAGGGCCAGGTCGTACCATGCCTGTCACACAGTAGGTCTGTTGTTGTCGCGCTGGTGCTTGGGATGCTCTTCTCACGGTGACAGGGGGAACAGCACGGGCTGCCCAGCCACGTGAGACCCGCAGGGCGGCCGGGAGCAAGTGTCTGTGTGTATCTGTGTGTGTGGGTCTGTGGGTCTGTGTATCTCTGTGTCTGTTTCTGTGCCTGTGTGTGTGTGTCTGTGTATCTGTGTGTGTCTCTGTGTGTTTCTGTGTGTCTGTTTCTGTGCCTGTGTGTGTGTGTATTTCTGCGTCTGTGTATGTTTCTGTCTGTGTATATCTTTGTGTGTGTATCTGTGTGTTTCTGTGCCTGTGTGTGTCTCTGTGTATTTCTGTGTGTCTGTTTCTGTGCCTGTGTATCTGTTTGTGTCTGTGTGTATCTGTGCGTGCCTCTGTATTTCTCTGTGTGTGTGTGTGTGTGTGTGTGTGAAAGCAGAAGCCGCCAGGACCACATTACCTGAAGACACTACGGCCTTGTCAGGCCCTGGGCTGGGGGCTGTGCACTCTGCTCCCTGCTGCTGCTGCTGCTGCTGCTATAGCCCCGCGTGCTTCTGGGCCTGAAGGAGAGAGCGTGCACCTGGGCCAGCCTGCACCCTCCCGCTCTCCCGGGCCAGCCTGCACCCTCCGGCTCTCCCGGGCCAGCCTGCACCCTCCGGCTCTCCCGGGCCAGCCTGCACCCTCCCGCTCTCCCGGGCCAGCCTGCACCCTCCGGCTCTCCCGGGCCAGCCTGCACCCTCCCGCTCTCCCGGGCCAGCCTGCACCCTCCCGCTCACCCGGGCCAGCCTCCACCCTCCGGCTCTGCCGGGCCAGCCTGCACCCTCCCGCTCTCCTGGGCCAGCCTGCACCCTCCCGCTCTCCACCAGCTTGGGTAGTTGGGTTCTTTCCACCCATATGGCAAAGCTGGATTGAGTTCTTGACTTCTGGTTTGACTGGCCCCATCTCAGCCATTGCAGGTATTTGGGAAATAATCCAGTACAAAAGAGCTCTCTCTCCCTCCCTCTGTCTCTCTACTTCTCAAATAATCATTTCAAATTTAAAAAATATGAAAATCATTGCCGTATGCCAAGCCATGTGCTAGGTACTGGGAATAAGATAGAGTCCTCTCTTGGAGTTTCCATAGCAGAAGCTGTGTCAGACAGTACATGATAAAATAGATTATGAAAAGGGCTCTGAAGGAAGTCAGCTGGGTTCTGGTCACAGCAGTATGCTTTGCGGACTTTAACATCTTACGTATCTTCTCTATGGGCCACACAGGGCAAAACCACTAAAAAGTGCCATTGTTACTTCTAGGTGTTGGACCTCTCAGTTGCAGAGATGCCCACTTGCTCGGGAGGACGCCCAAAGATCCAGACTCCAGACCAGTTGATGCAAAAAGCACGAGGTTTTTATTGAACGTTTGCGCAAACGGGCCCCCACCCCAGGCAGTGAGGAGCCCTGAGCGGCAGTTTCACACAGGTTATATAGGCAATGAATTAGCATATTCCTAATGCGCATGCATAGGATTGGTCAGTTCAGAGGGACCATTAGCATATGGGAGAACGCTGGCGAAGAATGCTGGTGGAGAGTGCTGGTGGAAAATGCAGAGGTGGCACGGGATTGGCTAGTTCGGAGGGACAATTAGCATACCGGAGAATGCTGAGGGAGAGTGCTGAGGGAGAGTGCTGAGGGAGAGTGCTGAGGTGTTACAGGATTGGCCAGTCGCAGTGACATCATAAGTGCGCACCTAGAGACTCTCCGAAGGGGAGGGGCAGCTCTGTTCTGGGCGCGCCCAGAGGTTTCCTGGAGGGGAGGGGCAGTTCTGCTCTGGGCGTGCCCAGAGGTTCTCTGAAGGGGATTGACTTTTCCTTCCCAGAGAACGTCCTGCCCGCTGGACTCTGGGGAACATCTAACTTCTTAAGAAGCCCCCGATATTTGCCCAGGCCTAGTTTCTTGTCCCTCCCCCCATAAGGGTCCTTCATAGGTTAGCAGCTGTACTGAGCCAGGGTAGAATGGGGGAAGTTTTCCTATGCCAATGTAAACTGCTATTGATTTCTGTTCTAATCATCACACCCACACTGAATTGCCCATGTCTCTACAGAAATCTTCTAAGAACTGATTTCATTGTAGCCCCTACCTAACAGAATTGTCAAATATGAAAACAAGGATACTGAGACTTTAGAGGAAATGGCCTTGTTCCATAATAAATAAGCATAATATGTGTCCTCCTACCTCTGCCCTAACTAGCCCTGATGGGAGGAAAGACTGCTCTTGGATTTGAACTTGGAGGAGGAAACTTCAAGCTAGCAACCAGAACCAGATAACTCTGAAGACCCCCCCAAAAAAAACCAGCCCTGTTACTTCCTTGGGAAACTCCGCCTCCCCAGCCCCACCCCACACTAGTGGGCTGCTGGGGTTCTGGAGCCACCTGGGTCTGTGACCCAGTGGCTGTAGAAAAAGGCTGTCCTGGCTCAAAGCAGAAGAGCCCTGGAGGCGGAGCCTAATAAAGAGTGTGTAAATAAAGGTCAGGTGTCATAAAGGGTGGGGCGGGGTTCAGTTGCTAAGGCATGCCCTCTAAGGGGCTGCCATAATTCATTAACTCATGCTCAGGGCATACTGTGTGTGCCCCAACAGCCTGAGTTACTGTATCCTGAAAATTCATTAGCTCATGCTCAGGGCATACTGCATGTGCCCCAGCAGCCTGAGTTACTGTATCCTGAAAACCCTGTCAATGACCCATTTGTGCCTGTGGGTCACATGGCTCCTCTTCAACTGGCAGCCTTTGTGGCTACCAGTCCAGGCGACTCAGCCCCTGGAGAGGGCCCAGGACCTGGTCCAGCTGACCTCCAGCCTCCCTTGGCTCTCTGAGCCCTGGTCTTCTCACTCCTCGAATGCCCCACCTGAATCACCTGACGCGCTCACACTCCCGGCAGACCCCGGCAGCTTTGATGACCTGCGGTCTTCTGCTCCCTCTCAGATGCTGGCCTCACCTCAAGAGTCCACTGTGAGTTTTGTTCCTTTTCTGGACATGGATTCAGCTCAAGGGCTGCCCCCAGAGTCAGAACAGCTTGCTGCTCCGTACCAGTATTTCAATAGGTTTCCTCGACAACAAAGGCTACCAGAGGCCATTCCCGTGCTAGACAGGGATCAGGATCAGCCCCTAGTTCTGCCTCCTCGACTGGAAGGAAAGGTTCACCAGTCATTTGAAGCACTCGTTCTGCCTCCAGACAGTCAGAGTTCACAAGGAAACAAGTTGATTGTTTCACCCCTGATCCCCAAGAAAGATCTAGCTCGGCTTAGACGACTTCCTAAGGTTGGTGTAGGAACTCCAGACAAAGCGGCCAAGCTTCAGGGTCAAAATCAAGTTTTGCCGGCTGACAATGTGGTCTATCCTGGTGGTTTTCCTACGGAATCCCAGGAGAACCCAGCGGAACCTGCACAGCCTTCTGAGCAGGCTGAACCATCTCAATTCCTGCTGGAGGGCCAGACTCCAAATCCAGAGACTCAGGAGCCCATCCAATCCTCCTCCCCACAGCAAGAAGAACAAGCTCCACCTCCACAGCCCATTGAAACCGATGAGCCTGCTTCAACCCCGCAAGAGGTCCCAGTACCAAAACTACAGCAGCCCGAGGAAGAAGCATCTCCATGGCAGCAGGAGGCCCCAGCTCAGAATCCATTTGCTACTGCAGAAGTAGTAGGTCAGGCATCAGTGCATCACCATCTTCACACTCCATCCTCACCTCAGGTTGTAGCTCTCCAAGCAAACTTCCCCAGCGTCACACTGAAACCTGCAGACACGGAACTGACAGAAGCCTCAGAGGCCGGTGAGGAAGTTCAATCTACTCCAAGCACGGAGCAGGCTCCAGCGCAGCCTCTGGAGCATCCTGAGGAAGTGGGACTCCCCTCAACCCAACAACAGGCCCCAGTGCAGACTCCAGAATTCCCTGGGAAGGTGGAATCTTGGACTCAAGAGGGTCTAGCTCAGACTTCAGAGCTCCCTGAGGAGACAATTCCAACATTAGGTCCGGATCAAAATCAACCTCCACTATCACCCAGTGTTTCAAATCAACCTTTAGACCTGGCACTTACCATTACTACAGAACCTACTACAGAGGCTGAGCATCCTACAGAACTGAGCAAGACTACAGCTCCATCTCCAAACCTGACTCCAGTCACAACTCAACATTTGGACCTGGGACTTACCATAACTCCAGAAACCAGTAGTATGGTGACTGAACCCTCTACAGACAAGCAGGAGACCTCAAGTCAACCTCCCAAGGAGGGTGTAACCCAATCTCCAACACATCAAGAGGTGACAGTTCCAACACTGGGTCATAATCAAGCTCAATTTCCAACATTGCCTACTAATATCACAGTTCAGCCTTTGGACACAATGCTTACCATAAATGCAAAGCATACCAGGAAGGCTGAACATTCTACAGCCCTAAAGAGGACTAAAGTACCTCCCGTGCACCATGAGGAGGTACTTTCACAACCAGACCAGGTTCAGGTGCAGCATCCAACCCTGACAGAAGTCACAGTTCAACCTTTTGATGTAGAACTTACCCTAACTCCAGAATCCATTGTGGAGGGTGAACCACTTCCAACCACCCAGGAGACTTCAGGGCAGCGTCCAGGGCCACAAAATGAAGCGGTCTATCAGCCTCCAGTTTATTATGAGATGGTAGTTCCAAAACCAAGTCAAGATCAAATTCCGCATCCAATGTCACCCAGTGCCACAGCTGAACCTTCAAAGCTAGAGCCAACCATAACTCAGGTACCCACTACACAGGATGGACATTCTACAGCCTTGAAGCCTATATCTCCTCCTCCTTATCCAATGTACCCTGAGGTGACATTTTCACCTCCAGTCCAGATTCAGACTCAGCATACAAACCTGCCTCAAGTCACAGTTAAGCCTCGGGACCTGGAAATTACCCAAACTCCACAACGTACTACAGAGGTTAAACCTTCTACTACCACGCAAATGACCCTAACTCCTTCTACAGAGCCACTAAAGGAGCTCGTACCTCAATCCCCAGGGGACAATGAGATGAAAGTTCCAACAGCAGGTCAGCATCAAGCTCAGCACCCACTATCACCCAGTGTCATAGCTCAGCCTTCCAAGATGGAGCTTACCAGAACTCTGATACCCACTACAAAAGCTGGCCACTCTCCATCCCTGAAGAAGACTACAGATCTACATCCAAGCCAGGTTCAGACTCAGCACTCAACCCTAACTGAAGTCACAGATCAGCCCCTGAATGAGGCTGCCACCATAAATGTATGTGAGCTCTGTTCCTGCAGAAATGAGACACTTTCATGCACTGGCCTCAGCCCAGTGCAGAAGCTTCACAAAGTTTCTGTACCAGAGCCCAACAGCTACAACGGCACCTTCAGCATATTGTAAGAATCTCCCTTCCTCATAGTTCCCTACAGCCTGCCTGTCTCAGCAGCTTTTCCTCAAGAGCATCCTGAGCCCTCCTCAAGTCCCCACCTTATGTTGACTGTGTGTGTGTGTGTGTGTGTAGTTTTTTTTTTTTTTTTGACAGGCAGAATTAGACAGTGAAAGAAAGAGAGACTAAGAGAAAGGTCTTCCTTTTTCCATTGGTTCACCCCCCCAAGTGGCCACTTTGCTTGTGAGCTTTCGTTATCCTCCTTCTCTTCTTAGTCTTGTGTGCCTTCTTCAGTCTCATGTGATTGCCCTTACTCCTTTGCCTGATTATTTATGTATTGACATTCACCATATTATTACCTCATTGCTTTACTCCCATTCTTAAACACAACCCTCATCCCAACTTATTAGAGATGATACAACAGTTTTAAGGATAGATTCTGGAGCCAGGTTGCCTGGCTTTGAACACAGGTCTCTCAGTGATTAGCTTTGTGACTTTGGAAAAGTTATTTAGCTTGGATTCAATCTCCTCATCTGTAAAGCTGGCTTAAAGAATTGTGCGATGGACGTAACAGAAAATAGAAACGGGTGACTCCACAGTCTTTCCCTGGATGACAGTGAGAATGATGGTGGTCTGTAAGGCAGAAGCACAGCAGTCAGAAAGAAGAGCCCGTTTGCAGGAGATGTGTTCGGTGTTAGGCACTTTTTATTGGTGAGCATAAAGTAACCCGAGTGGACATATCCACCAGACAGGTGAGCAGACAGGTATCTGTTTTATTGCTGCTCCTGCTTCCAGGAAAATGTGTACCTAAAACAAATAGGTTCATTGTTGCTGAGGACTGAGGACAGAGTGAAAGGTAAGCACTCACAGCAATTCAGAGTTGAAGCTAAATATAAGTCATTTAACAGCTTCTTGTAAACATGTGTCGATTATGAGTACCTTCCCACTTTTGAAAAAGTGCAAAGAATGTAGGATAAAATGTGAAAGTATGAACCCCCACAAACCCTCATCATCCCCTGGTCCTCACTCTATCACCCATAACCCAGGCTGTGTGTCTTTCCTTCCAACCTCCTCTCACTTTTTTCCCTATGGAGGTAATGCTTGGCTCCTGGCTCAGTGATCGGCACTTTTACCCTATGCTGTATTCCAAAAGGCTTTCCCACATCAGCACATTAGTCCCTCTGATTTTAAATTGTCTGTATCCATTCCGTACTTGGAAAGATTTCAGCAGAGGGTGCTTGGCCAAAGCACTGGTATTACCTGTCATAGGTTTTCATTATTCTTATTTGTGACAATACATTTTGCCCATTTTTTTCTTGAATTATTTATCCTTTTCTCACTGATTTATAGAAGTCACTTTAGACACCTGAGTTATTTTGGTGAAAATACTTAATATTCAAAGTGACTGTCTTTACTGTCAGAGATTGCACAGAGACGAAGCTAAGCTTCTGAGAGGATGCTTCATTGTTTGTCAGTGGCCCCACATTATTTGTTGAGTGAGCAAACCGGGAAGCAGAGAGCTATGGACCTTAAGAGCACTGGTATTTATTAGAAAGCTGATAATATTTCTGTATTTCAATACTCCCCCATGAGGGTGCCTCATTTTGTTCATTCTTTTCCAACCTATTTATGGATATGAACTGTGTTCCTTTACAGAAATTTCCAAGGAAACTCAATTTCTTTCATTGATGAAAATGTATGGAAAGCATACCATTGGGCTGAGACACTGTGAGTACACGCTCCCAAAACATGAATACAAAAAACTAACTGCATTGTAAGAGCTTTCTTGTTCTACTATTTTGAGGTCAGTATGTCAGAAAAAGTATTCCCCTCTCCATGTCACAATCAACATCTGTTGATTATAATTCTATGGTTGTTTTAACAAGGCATAGAATTTGAAATAAGAATCATTTATCAGTAATACTGATTATATTCTTAGTAGATAAAAAGTGATAGGGATAGTGAAGACCTTCATTGTGTCCTAACTCCCTACCTATGAGGGAATAATCACTGCTCTGAGTTTGGCATATATCCTTCCAAAAACTTACCTACAAACATATTTACATAGAGCATAATAGGTTTGTTGTGTGGTTTCTTTTTTTTTAACCTAAATAGTAACATCCCGCAACTTGGCTCTTTCACTTCATGGTTTCTCCTGGATTTCTTTCCCTTCTAGTACTCAGTCAGTTATCCTATTCATTTAACTCCTACATGAAATTCTATAGTATGGATGGCCATTTCACAGTTTACTTAATAATCCCGCTATTGATGGATTTTGGATTATGTCCACTTCTCATGTATTGCTTCAAGGAAAATCCTTGTGCACACTTGTGAACATGGACAAGCATTTTGCAAAATAGAAGTCTAGAAAGAAAATGGGGAGGCTAGTGCTGTGGCAGAGTGGGAAAAGCCTCCACCTGCCATGCCAGCATCCCATATGGGCACTGGTTTGAGCCCTGGCTGCTCCACTTCTGATCCAGATCTCTGATATGGCCTGGGAAAGCAGTGGAAGATTGCCCAAGTGCTTGGGCCCCTGCACCCATGTGGGAGACCTTGAAGAAGCTCCTGGCTCCTTGCTTTGAATCAGCACAGCTCCGGCAGTTGTGGCCAACTGGGGAGTGAGCCAGTGGACTGAAGATCTCTCTCTCTCTCTCTCTGCCTCTCCTTCTCTCTGTGTGTAACTTGACTTTCAAATAAATAAATAAATCTCAAAAAAAAAAATGAAAATAGATGGAGACTACAGAAATAGGAAATTTTAATCGCCCTCAGAAAAGCTGTGCACACTTACTTACACTCCAGCTAACAGAAAATAAGAACATTCATTTCCCTTCATCCTTTTTAAAAAGATGTATTTGTTTACTTGAAATATGAGAGTTGAGGGAAGGGGGAGATGGAGCGAGAGCAAATGAGAGAGTGAGAGAAAGAGAGAATCTTCAATCCACTGCTTTATCCCCAAATGCCCAAAACAGCCATGGCTGGGCCAGGCCAAAGCTAAGATCTAATACTTGATTCTGGGTCTCCCACAAGGATGGCGAGGAATCAAGCACTTGGACCATCATCTGCTGCCTCCTAGGTGCACTAGCAGGCATGTGGCTCAGAAGCAGAGGGCCCAAAACTTTAACCAAGCTCTCCAATATGGAATTTGCGCTTCTCAAGTGAGGGCTTAGCCTGCTATGCCCCAACACTGACTCTTCAAGCCTTCACCTTTTCACCTCGGGATGCTCTGTATTTTGCTAATGTGACAGGCAAATAAAAGGGTTCCCAGCTGAATTTGGATTTCTCTGATTACTCATAAATTTAAATGTCTTTATATACTTATTGAATATCTATGTTTCGTTGAGGTTTTGTCCACTGTCCATTTGTTGAATTATCTTTTCCTTACTGATTTTTGAAAGGAATCAGTTTAGACTCCCAATTTTGGGGGAAAATACTTAACATTAAAAGTAATTAACTAAAAATAAAAATCTATCATGTCACCTCAGACAGTGAACTAGAAATTTTGAAGTGCTGAGTGTAACATAATAATAAAAAAAAAAAAAGAATTAACTGACATTTTTCACAACAGTTTGCGGGTTATATCACTGGGACAACTTGTATAGATGTCATAAATTATTTCTGAATACAAACAAGACATATAACAGACAAAGGAGAAGGGTTATGATCACTTTAAGATAAATTTTCCCAGGGCCTGTGCAGTGGTGCAGTGGTGCAGTGGGCTAAGCTGCTACTTGTGGCGCCGGATTCCTCTACGGGTACCAGTTCTAGTCCCAGCTGCTCCACTTTAAATCCAACTCTCTGCTATGGCCTGAGAATGCAGTAGAGGATGGCCCAAGCACTTAGGTCTGTGCACCCATGTAGGAGACCCCAAAGAGGCTCATGGATCCTGGCTCCTGGCTTCCAATTGGCCCAGCTACAGCCATTGCAGCCATTTGGGGAGTGAACCAGTGGATAGAAGACCTTTCTGTCTCTCCTCTCCATCTGTAATTATAACTCTCAAACAAATAAATAAAATCTTTTTTAAAAAAGATAAAAGTTTCCCCTTAGCCTACTATCTCATTTCTGATGGGAAAATGCTAGAATCAGGCAGTTGTGACTTTTAATTTATGATATTTCTTAAATACAATACACAGTTTATATTTATTTTGGTTATGCTTCATTTGAAGATGTCCCAAACTTGTAAGAAAAATCAAAGTCAGGGCTGGCACTGTGGCATAGCAGGTAAAGCCACCACTCGCAGTGCCAGCATCCCATATGGGTGCCAGTTTGAGTCTCAGCTGCTCCACTTCTGATCCAGCTCTTTGCTATGGCCTGGGAAAGCAGTGGAAGATGGCCCAAGTCCTTGGGCCCCTGCACCCACATATGGGAAGACCTGGAGGAAGCTCCTGGCTCCTCATTAGCACAGCTCCGGCCATTGTGGCCAATTTTGGAGTGAACCAGTGGATAGACGACCTACCTCTCCCCTCTCCCCTCTCCCCTCTCCCCTTTCCCCTGTCCTCTCTCCTTTCTCCCTTCTCCCCTCTCCTTCTCTCTGTGTGTAACTCTTTCAAATAAATAAATAAATCTTTAGAAAAAGAAAAAATCAAAGTCATCTGACACAAAACTAAATAACACTAGTTTCCTCTGAAGAGTGAAGAAGGGAGTTGGAAAGGCTAAGGGATAAAGGGAAGGGGAAGAAAATTTAATTTTTATTTGAGAGGCAAAGGCAGCATGCTATAATACACTGTTCACTCCCCAGATGCCTGTAGTGGTGAGACTGGGTCAGTCAAACTCAGGAACCTCAAACTCAGTCTTGTTCTCCTATATGGATGGCAGGGATTTAAATACTCAGCTATCATTACTGCCTCCCAGGTCAACCTTAACTTGTAGCCCTGGCATACCTCAAACATGGGGCTTTGGTACTAGAGTTTGGGGGAAAAACAGAAGGAAATGGCAGTTTTGCCAATCTTGGTGCCTCCCAGTGTTAGGTTCTAACAGGGACATTGTGACCCACAGAGCAGACATTACATTTATGATTTGGTGGGAAGGATGGGTAGGTGTATAGAGATGGACAAAAAAGGGAGAGTGGGAAAAATGGTTTAAATTAAAATACAACAGACATCACCACCCTAAAAGTAAATTAAAATCAGGATATTTAAACAGCACCATTATCCTCTACATACGGAGTTATTCCTATGAAGCAAACAGCTGCAGTTAGTTGTCATTTTGATTCAGAAGTACCTCTTTCATTTTCCAGAATCCTCAGTGAAAATAACTTGACTGAATTACATAAGGACTCATTTGAAGGCCTGCTATCGCTCCAACACTTGTAAGTCATTTAATCGTATTTATTTATGAGATTTTAGTTATATTATCTAGGAAATAAATATGGGTCCCAACTAGATAATCCCTAAGGTTTCTTCTGGAAGTCTACACTGTAGGGTCTCATATCTCTAATGTGGAATACCTATTATGTGCTTTGTGTTTTAAAATTATATAAACAAGAAGCAGAAAAAACTTCACTTTTAGAGGAAAGTGGTAATATCTGATTAGTTACTGATAACCATATGGACTCTGTTTTATAAATATTCATATACTGATTGATTATATTTGTGTTTAATTTACAAGCAATGGATGAAATAGGATCCAAGGTCTGTCTTCATACAGGTCCTAAGTTAAGAATGAGTTTTACATTTATAAAGGACTGTAAAGAAAAACAAAGAAACAAGAAAATGCAACAGAGACAATATGTGGCCCACCAAGTCTCAAACATTTATCATCTGGCCTTTACAAACAAGGTTTGAACAAGTTGGTTTAATACAACAAAGGGAAGAAAACAGAAACCAACAACATTAATTTGAATGCCGTCAACTGAAAGTTGTTAAATGATCTAATCTTGAATAAGTTAATCTTTAACCATTAAGTGACTTGCTAAACAGGTAAATTATATAAACAATATTATCAAGAATACTAAGCTACCAAGGGAACAGATTTGGCATTCATGATTTCAATTAAGGAACTATTATACCCATGCTGGAAATAGATAATTAAAACAATGGCTACATAGTATTGGGAAGTGTACATCATTAATCCTTATTAGGCTAATTACTGGGCCTCTTTAGCAAATAGATTCTTGTCTCAAAAGTACAAGGCTTAAGGAACATAGCATGTGATACTGAAAACATTTCTTTGAATGATCAGAACTTCTAGGCCAAAGAGGACAACCACATCTGCATGGTTCCTCTGAGCACCTTTGCCATCTGGGCTCTGGAACCTTGCAAACATGTTTGGAGAAAAACAAATGAGACTACTGCCGGTAGAATAGGCCCTTCATGGTTTCTGCTGGAAAATCCCTTGTAGCCTAATTAGTTTATGCTAGCATATGTATTCACATCACTTTCAAAATGCCAATCAATTGTTTAAAGCTGAAAGAGAAAGCCAAACACTTTGTCTAGTACTGGAGACACATAAATGAGTAAGACAGGATCCCACCTTCCCAGGAGCTCACAATCTTGCAGGGGAAACAAATACACAAGCTCAAACCAAGACCCAACAAGCGCTATGTAGCTGACAGAATGCTGCAGAGGGGCCAGGGAATAATAAAACCACATTGCTTTTTAAAAATTCACTTTTCCTTCTTCTACCTACTCAACCATTCATTTATTTCATAAACACCTGAGTTTATTTCCATGAGTCAGTTTGAAACATAGTGGGCAATGTAGATGAGCAAGGCCAAATCCATGCTTTCAAGAAGTTTATGTTCTGGGGAAATGGAAGGCATAAGTAACGATATGAAAAGAAATGGATATAGAGTCCAGACGAAGGAGAAGAGACTTTGGGCTGGGTCAGGGATGATGTTACTGGGAGCAATGCCAGTTGAACAGGACTTCCAAGGGGGCAGTGTGCATCATCAAGCAGACATCTTGGAGAGAATATCGTGGGAGAAAGGGAAAACATGGGAGCTTCTGAGGAATGCCATGGGTATCCATAGGGAAGCAGGGAAAGCTGGAGACTGAAGCCATGTCTTCCAGGCCTTTGAATGCTGAGCAAGAGTCACCATGGGGAACCATGCTGTCACAGCAGTGCTCTAAAACAGTCTTGAGTTTGCATCACAGTTCCTTGGGGCTCTGAACCCTACCCCACAGTTACTGCCTGAGTCAGTCTAGAACAGGGCTGAGAATCTGCATTTCATAAGCACCTAGGTGATGCTGGAATCGGAGAGTCACTTAGGGCAAGTCCCACTGGTGACTGTGGGTGGGACAGGTGAGAGAAGGAGATTCTAGAGATGGAGCCACCAACAGATGAGTTGCAGGTGAAAAGTGAGGGTCAAATTGTAATCAGTGGAAGTTAGAGAGTCCTCTACCACCAAGAGTATTTTCAAGTGAGAATCCAGTGTCGTGCTGTTTTCTGACATTTCTATCATGGCTTTCATGGAATATCAAGCAACAGGCAACAAATAAATTTCCTCTAGTATGACAGAAAGTGTAATTCTGAATCAGTTCAAAATCATGAATTAATTAGAGCACCAATTTCCTTTCCAATGGTTTGAAAGGGCATCTTTTTTTTCTGGTATTGAATGAAGTTAGAAAAATAGGACTAAACCAGGAAAGGTGTGAAAATGTGAGTGTTCTTTTGAATACTAGACACTAAAAATGGAGATGACAGCTTTGCTCCTTGTTTCAAATGGATGAAGACTATGAAAGTTCATCTAATCAATTCTCCCTCTCTCAGGGAAGTTTACCACCACAATCTATCAAGATCTATAGTTGTGTATGTCATTTATGAAGGTTCTAACAGTGAGACTATTAGGAGAGGTTATAAGAAGGGTTAGTATCTCCAGAAGGTCAAATACAAGTCCAAAGCTTTACAGTTTAGGTAAAAACTGAATATCAGACATTATCAAATGCAAATTTTATTACCCCACTGACTACATAGGTAATAGCTAACCAAGGCAATGTTTTCCTTTCCTAGAGATTTATCCTGCAATAAAATAGAGTTTATCGAAAGACGTGCATTTGAGTCACTCCCTTTTCTGCAGTCTGTGTAAGTTACAATCTCATCACAATTGGAATTTTAATAAATCTTCACTGTTCACCTTGAAATAGGGTTAAGCTTCTACTTTACATTTGTAGTAGAAGGTTACTAAAATTCTGTGACAGGTCCTTTCCCTCTCTAGCAGAGATGCTATCAGATACAAAGGTCAGAGTGAATCCCACAGAGCAGTGCTTCTCAGCCAACAGGAGTTTGCATTTAGGTAACATTTTACAGCCCTGCACGTGCTGCTGGCACCCAGTGGGCCAAGGCCAGCCTGCTGTTAAGCCACCTACTATGGACAGCACAAACCTCCACTAGAAAAGCATTATCGAATCCAAAATGTCAATAGCATTCAAGTTGTGAAACTGTTCCAGAGAAATAAAGATCACACAGTACAAGTATGTCGTGTGTAAAATGAAAATGATATGATGAAATTTATTGTAAATGTCCAAGTATAATTCAAAACAAAATCTTCCAGTACCTGTAAATTCTTTAGTGTGTAGATAAAATGTGGAAGTATTGTTTCATCTATAAAAATTAGAATCCCTCCTGAGAGAAGAGTATTCTTAAAATATATCTTTTTTCTTATTCATTCTCTTTGATTGTGTCTTTTATTGTAGAAATCTTGGTTGCAATTTACTGACAGAACTGAGCTTTGGGACATTTCAGGCGTGGCATGGAATGCAGTTTTTGCACAGTGTGTAAGTGAAATAGATGATGAACACATATTTAAAAACCATTTATGTGTAAAAATTGTATATAGTTATGGTTATCTGGGTATTAAGTCCTGTATA
This sequence comes from Lepus europaeus, assembly GCF_033115175.1. Lineage (NCBI taxonomy): Eukaryota > Metazoa > Chordata > Mammalia > Lagomorpha > Leporidae > Lepus > Lepus europaeus. The sequence continues at coordinate 63,988,678 of NC_084844.1, forward strand.
TAAACTCTGCAAAGGAGGTCTTAATTTCCATTTTTTTTTTCAAAAATCTAACACCAAGTACTCTGGGAGAAAAACATTCTTGTGCTTTCTCAGGGTAACCTGCTTTTAAGTCATAATGCAAAAATAATTCCTGGGACCCAGCCAAAGGGCACATCTCTCCCCATCACCCAGATCATGAGCTTTTTCCAAAATGTATTTAGCTCTCGATTTATAAATTATCTGTGGATACTAAGAACCTTTGAAATAGGAAGAAGTGGTGTATATGTTAAACTGTAGGCATGGAAAATCATGGAAAAGAATTCATGGAAAAGAAAAAAAGAAGAAGACCTAAATGAAAGATCTCTGCGAGTGAGATCCCAGTGGAAAGAACGGGGCCATCAAAGAAGGAGGTACCTTTCTCTGAAGGGAGGAAAGAACTTCCTCTTTGACTATGACCCTATTGGAATAAGATCAAAGTCAGCGAACTCTAAAGGCTTCTATAGCCCTGGCAACTCATGACTAGAGCCTAGGGAGATTACTGACACCATAAACAAGAGTGTCAAATTGTTAAGTCAGCAACAGGAGTCACTGTGTACTTACATCTCATGTGGGATCTGTCCTTAATGTGTTATCTAATGTGCAGTGATGCTATAACTAGTACTGAAACAGTATTTTTACTCTTTGTGTTTCTGTGTGGGTGCAAACTGATGAAATCTTTACTAAGTATATGCAGAATTGATCTTCTGTATATAAAGATAATTGGAAATGAAAAAAAAAAAAACCCTGGTGTTAAATTGGAAATGGCATAGAAAATTAATTAATTTTTAAAAAAATATTATGTAGGATCTCTGTCTTTAATGTGCTGTACACTCTTATTTAATGCTATAACTAGTACTCCAACAGTATTTTTTTCACTTTGTGTTGCTATATGGGGGCAAACTGTTGAAATCTTTACTTAATATATACTAAACTGATCTTCTGCATATAAAGAGAATTGAAAATGAATCTTGATGTGAATGGAAGGGGAGAGGGAGCGGGAAAGGGGAGGGTTGCGGGTGGGAGGGAAGTTATGGGAGGGGGGAAGCCATTGTAATCCATAAGCTGTACTTTGAAAATTTATATTCATTAAATAAAAGTTTAATAAATGAAAAAAGACAATAAATAATAAATGTTGGAAAGGAAAAAAAACTGTAGTGTAAAAAAAAATAAGAAAATACACTGCTCTAGCCTAATCCCACATGTTCTGTCCTGACTAAACTGCAACAGAAAGTGAGTTTTATTCCCTTTCAGCTCTATAATTCTGTGATGTTCAATGGCCTGAGGGAATTATAGATTCAAGATAAAGATTCTCCACTAAACCTGACATTGAAAGACTATCCACCTGTTCTGTGGTTCAGAATCCCTGTCAAACACAATTCATTTTGGTTATGATGGAAGGTTTTAGGATGTGTTGGGGATGGACCAACAGTGCCTGCAGATATTTAGGAAGAACACTGAGAGTCTGTTTTTCCTTCACCCACACACCGGGGAGCTGGTTCCTGGAGCCCCTACACCAAGTGGCTTTGGTAGCATCAGTAAAAATGGCCTCAACATATATCTTTCCATTAGAGTCCCTCCTAAGGGGCCGAGTTCCACTACAGTTTTCTGTAGAAAACATAGGGAGAAAATCTGTGGAATCACAGTGGATGAAAAGTAATGAATTCATTTAATAATATTCACTGAGTGCCAGGCCCACCAAGTGCCAGGTGCTGTATTAAGTGCTGAGGGTACAAATTGGAATGGGACAGAAGTTTTGCCTCCAAGAGACTTTCATGCCAGCAGCGGGAAGTTGGACATTGATGGGAAAATGAGTGACAGCCATGCTAGCATCTGCGCAGCAAGGCCAGAGAGGAGCTGAAACAGTAGGAGCACAGAGTTAGGGATGGTGCACAGTGGACGAGGCACCTGTTCATTTATCTCAAGATTCTGTGTCCATCTTAAGCAAAAGAAAAAAAGCATTTGCTTCATGGTGATGCAAAACCCAGAGCTAGCTGGTATTGGAAACTAATTCTCTTATCATACAATCTGAACATATCTAACTCGTGGTTACTTCAAAAATGGGCATAATGGCTGTAATACACCAAGTGTGTGTTGAGAGCTGGTCTCCTTTATTTGGGGACATATTCTTTTATTAGACAAAGCTAATCTGCTTCAAGGAAACTTTTGCTATCCTGAGATGAAAGCCTACTGCCTCTCTTCTCAAAGGCCCATTGCCCCAGGAAGACACCAGTAATCTTGTGCCCAAAGACTAGGGTTTTTAAAGTGAAAACAATCCTGTTCACTGCATTACAGAGTCCAGAAAAGAGTTCCAGCAGAGCTGGATTCATCATGAACTGCAGCCTAAGCTTCAAGGCTTTACGCTTGCACGTGCCCCTTCCAAGGTCCTGGGAGGGGCTGGAGCAATTTTTATATTCATAATTTTGCATGTTTCATTATAAGGGATTCCCCAAATTAGGTAAGGCTCAGGCTCAGCAAAATCTGCATTCACCCTTAGTTTGCACGTACTACAGGCAGTCCAGTAAATATTCTTCTGAATGAAGCCTCTGTGTAAAAACAGCAGTGTGGTAGGATCAGTCTATTGTGAATATGAAATCCACCTCAAAGACATGCCAAGAGCTTACCAGTGACATAACACTCTTTGAATAGTAATACTCATCAATCTTTCAGCTGAAATCAGAAATGAAATATATTATGGAAAATCAGCAGTAATTGATAATTCTAAACATTAAGTATACTTTATTTCTTCTGCTTCATTCATGTACATTAAGTCTTAACCCAATGGCTTCTTTCTAAAAATTGTTTTAGGCACTTCATTGGTTCTCACAATATAAGTTTCATAGTTTAGTAATGGAAGGACTCTAGAGTGTAGAGAGCTGCAGCATTATCCAGACAGAGCACATCCACATGCTCACTCGTCTGTTACTCACAAGCACTGTGGGTAACTAGGAGGAGAGTCCAGGCTTTCTCCCTCCTCGGGTATTCGCCCCACTGTTGACACGGTAGGTGAGCCGGGTGTGGTCGTACACTGAAGGTCAGCCATGGGCATCGCTTCCTTCAGGCAAGCTGTGGATGCACCTGCATTTGCACAGTGCTGGCACGGTCATCCCTCTGTGGTGTGTCCTGGAATCCAAACAGCATCTCCCCAAACTCAGAGAGAGGCATAAACCTTACAGATGAAGAGAACAACTCAGGCCTGCCCTTTGGGGTATTTTGTAAGGGTTCGCAAGTTTTCACATTGTCACTTCCTGCAACTATTACACTTTTCTTCTCATAGTCTTTTCGTCTGCACCACATTCTCATCTGTGTAACAAGAGGTCTTCTTTTCTCTTAAGGTAATTCTTCCTCTGCCCCATACACTTCTCTTAAAGTATTCTCTTCATTGGCTTTAGTTTTTTTTTCTTTTACTTTTTTCTTTAAGATTTATTCATTTATTTGAAAGTCAGAGGCAAGGCTGGTGCTGTGGCACAGCAGGTTAATGCCCTGGCCTGAAGTGCCAGTATCCCATATGGGTGCTGGTCTGAGACCTGGATGCTCCACTTCCCATCCAGCTCCCTGTATGGCCTGGGAAAGCAGTGGAAGATGGCCCAAGTCCTTGGGCCCCTGCACCTCTCTCCCTCTCTCTACCTATTCTCTCTCTGTGTAACTCTGACCTTCAAATAAATAAATCAAGGAAGGAAAGAAGGAAGGAAGGAAGGAAGGCATTACAGAGAGGTGATAAGGGGGGTCTTCCATCCACTGGTTTACTCCCCAAATGGCCAGAATAACTGGAGCTGAGCTAGCTGATCCAAAGCCAGGAGCCAGGAGCTTATTCCAGGTCTCCCACATGGGTGCAGGGGCCCAAGGATTTGAGCCATCTTCCACTGATTTTCCAGGCCATAGCAGAGAGCTGGATCAGAAGTGGAGGAACGGGAACTCAAACCGATATCCCATATGGGATGCTGGCACTGCAGGCGGTACATTTACCTGCTACACCACAGCGCTGGCCCCCACCATATACATCTTTAATTCCTCCTTTTATTAGGTTATTACATTTTAGGCACTATACTAAGTACTTACACAAGTGAGATAACATGAAGACCGCACAACAGTGCTTGGAAAATGGTACATGATTATACAGGTGCTTCCATCTTCCCAACAACTCTTGCCATTTAGAAATGATAACCCCTATTGTGTGGGTGAGGGAGGTTAAACTGAGTAACTTGGTTACTTAGTTCATGCTGTTAATAAGTGATACAACTACTTAGGAACTTTGTGAGAAATTGTCTGTGCAGCTCTTTGTTCCCTGGTGAACAAGAGCTGAAGGAGGGCAACTTCACCTTTTTGTGCATTGTATCTTTTTTTAAAAAGATTTATTTATTTATTTGAAAGTCATAGTTACACACAGAGTGAAGGAGAGGCAGAGAGAGAGAGAGAGAGAGAGAGAGAGAGAGAGAGAGAGACCTTCCATCTGATGGTTCACTCCCTAGCTGGCCACAATGGTGGGAGGCATGCTGATCTGAAGCCAGGAGCCAGGAGATACTTCCGGATCTCCCACACAGATGCAGGGGCCCAAGGACTTGGGCCACCTTCTACTGCTTTCCCAGGACATAGTAGAGAGCTGGACCAGAAGTAGAGCATCCAGGACTTGAACCGGTACCCATATGAGATGCTGGCACTGCAGGCAGTGGCTTCCCACTATGCCACAGCGTCAGCCCTGTGCATTGTATCTTGAAGTTGACTTCTGCAATGAACAGGGCTCTCAGAGCAGAGAGTTCCATCTCCCTCTGGAATTCCACATTTTCAGAGTTCCAGGCCATGCTGCCTCTCGGCTTCCCTAGGTCTCCAGTCCTCGCTCTTGAACTTAACCCTTACATCGCCTGGTGAGGTAAATGCCACAAAGAAAGACTCAGAGATTTCCTTACCCAGTCACTTGCTGCTTCATTGTAGGGCCCTTGCTTCTTCCCTTGTTCCTCACACAGAGTCTTCTTCAAGACTCTTCTATTCTCAGAACTTTGATTAAAATTCAAGCAATTTCAGACTCCTCAGACTTTGCTCCTGAGAAAGGTTTATGTGATGGAGTCAGAGGTCTTCTACTGAGAAGCTTCACAGCTCATGGGGTAAAGGAAAAGGAGTCTATGTCCTCAGGCACGACAGACACTCTGGACCAAGGACAAGGCCACTCTGCTTATTTCCTCTGCCTCCTTTCTCTGAGAAGCGAGGATTCCCTGCCTGCCTTGGGATTCTAACATACAGACTGTGTTTTCACGGCCCCATCTGTACATTCTTCAGTTAAAGCTGTGAGGATTTCAGCATATCCAGGTCAGAAGTTCTTCTGTTTCCTCAGTTAATACAAAAGAAATGTAGCCCATCTGCTGGGTCTGTGTAAACGAGTTTAGAGGAGAAATTGGCAGTAAAGAGATGTTCTACTTACTTTGTGAGCCAGTTTACTCTGTCCCATTGTTCTACATCAAAAAGCTAAAGCAAAAATATGTTTTCTATTCTAATAAGGTAAATTTTACATGATCATTTAGAACAAATATTTCTTACACTTGGACTCTGATTGCAGGGGCTATAAAAAAGCTGCCACATTTTACTCCCACAAGCGTATCAAAAAGGCAATGGAGTAAGATTCAATAGACCATCAATTATAAAGTGAAGGAACTGGGCCAGAAATGGTGGAATCCACATGAACCTCAAAACATAATGTGGCTGGTGCCGTGGCACAATAGATTAATCCTCTGCCTGTGGCGCTGGTACCCCTGGTTCTAGTCCCATTTGGGGTGCCAGATTCTGTCCCGGTTGCTCCTCTTCCAATCCAGCTCTCTGCAGTGGCCTGGGAGTGCAGTGGAGGATGGCGCAGGTCCTTGTGCCCTGCACCTGCATGGGAGACCAGGAGGAAGCACCTGGCTCCTGGCTTTGGATCGGCACAACATGTCCACCGTAGGGGCCACTTGGGGGGTGAACCAATGGAAGGAACCTTTCTCTCTGTCTCTCTCTAACTCTGCCTGTCAAAAAAAAAAAAACATAATGGTTCATGGTAAAGAGCATCTGTAGAGTCCACCTAGAGCTGTTGAGACAGTTCCTGCTCAGTCTCTCCACTGCCCATGCATAACCCTAATGAAGAAATGAATGCTCTGCAATGGGAGGAAGAGGTAGGAGAGTAGAGAGTGGCCTTGTAGTGTGACTTCACTGGAGACAAATGCAAGGCCCCTACGTCAACTGCAGAAGGGCTGCCTCATTAAAAGGAAAGGCTGAGCCATTTGGTACAAGGCCATGGGTGCTGCTAAGGAAGAGTGAAGCAGTGGAGAACAACAAACATGGCCAAATAGTCTGGGCTACTTAATGCTCTACCATCATTCTTCACAGCTTGGGGAAAGGGTGCCAAGGGGAGATGCAGAGGCCAAGGAGCCTTCTTGCACAAGGCTCCCTCGTGATCTCACAGAATAAAGAACAAAACAGAAGATAGTCAAAATCCAGTCTGAGAAACCTTGCTTTGCCAATCACGTGATACATTTTTCATCTAGCATCCTTACTGAATATTAAATAATTGAGTTGAACAAGTTCATAATACTAAAAATATCTGGGAGAACACAGTTGAATGGGGGAGATCACTGGCAAGACAATACATGGCTCTTGAACTCACCACTGACCCTGAACTTGATCACAGAAGAATCAGATGTTTCATTCTTTTCCCAGATAGCAGCATGTCTGGTTTTCTGGCACCTGTGCTTTATCTATTACAATATGGTTCTGTTTCAAAACTGAAATAGAATCCACTTATCATAAAATGCATACAATCCAGTGGTGTCCAGTATAGTCATTCACAAGGCTCTACAATAATCTCCATTATCTGATTCTGTCACCAGAGAGAAGTCATGTGGGGTTCTTGTCTTCATGCAAGAAAGAATTCAGGCGTGAGAGAGCAAAGTAGCAAGGTTTCACTGGGGACAGGGCATCTGTCAGAATGGAAGGGACAGAGAGAGTGTGCCCAGTCACTCGGACCAGGGGAAAGCAAGGTGGTGTGTTTGAGCAGAGAGAATACACCTGGCAGGCCAGGCGGGCAGCTCAGTGGAGAGCAGAGAGCTGAGCGTGCAGTCTTTGTCTAGACTGGGGCTTATAAGGAAAATGGGGTCCAGGTTTTTCCTTCCCCTCCTCCTTCTCCTCCCCTAGGACAAATGGTTTATTAAATGTTAATCAGGAAATGCCTCCCCAGGTTTGCTGGACAGAGGGGCTTGCCCCTCAGGTGCCTGTCTGATGTTTATCAGGCCAGGTGCTAAGGAGAGAGCATTCCCATGGCGGAAGGGCTGGGACCATCTGGAAGATCATCAGGGTCTGGGCAGGACTTTGAAGTGAGGATGCTGGGTTCCTGCAGATGCCGGCTTCCTCAGATCCTTCTCTCTCTCTCTCTCTCTCTCTCTCTCTCTCTCTCTCTCTCTCACACACACACACACACACACACACACACACAAAGAGAGAGAGAGAGAGAGAGAGAGGCTAATTTCTGAGAGAGAGAGAGAGAGAGAGAGAGAGAGAGAGGCTAATTTCTAGCTTCCTACCTAACAATTTCAGAACATTTTTATCACCCCAGAAAGAAACACTGTGCCAGTTAGAAATCACTCCCCAGTTTTCTTCCCCATTCCTGGCCTAGGAAACCATTAATTTGCTTCCTGTCCCTATGGGTTTGCCTATTCTGAACATTTTATACAAATGCATCATACAGTATTGCAGCCTTTTGCATCTGACTTCACATGATATAGATCTATTCAGATTTGTTAATTTGAAGTCAGGTTCAGCAGTTTGTATCCTAAGAACGTGTCCATTCCATCCATGTTTCCTAATTCACTGGCATATAGTCCTCAGTTTTCCTTTTATCTTTTTGATGTCTATAAAGTCAATAGTAATGTCCCCGTTCATTCCTGATTTTAATAATTTTATTGGTCAGTCTAACTTAAGTGTGTTGATCTTTTCAATAAGCCAATTTTTATTATATTGACTTTTCTCTATTGTTTTTCTATATTTCTGCTCTGAACCTTATTCCATTCATTTTTGCTTTGCTTGTTTATTTGGGAGGAAGTTTGGGTACAGACATGAGACTTATAAACATTTGAATTTACATATATAAACTTCCCTCTGAGCACTGCTCCAGCTGCATCATGTAAGTATTGAAATCTTCTGTGTTCACTTTCATTCCTACCAAAATAGTTTCTGGTTTCCTTTGTGATTTCTTCTTTGAACCACCGGTTATTCATGGGTGCTGATTTCCACTTATATGTGAACTTCCCAGATGTTTTTCTGCTTAGATTTCTAATTTCTAATTTCATTCTACTTTAGTTGAAAACATACTCTGTATGATTTCAGTGCTTTTAAATGTATTGAGATAGGTCTTGTGATGTAACATATGATCTTCCTAGAGAATGTTCTGTTTACACTAGAAGAGAATACATCTTTAGCATTTTTATGCTGATATTGCTGGGAATTGCTCTGTAGAAGTCTGGTACATCTAGATGGTTTATATTCATTCAAGTTTTCTTTTTTAAAAATATTTTATTTATTTATTTGAGGGAGTACAGAGCGAGGGAGAAACAGAGAGAAAGGTCTTCCACCCACCGGTTCACTACCCAAATAGCCACAACAGCCAGAGCTGAACCCATCCAAAGCCAGGAATCAGAAGCTTCCTCTGGGTCTTCCCACACAGGTACAGGGGCTTGCTTTCCCAGGCCATAGCAGAGAGCTGGATGGGAAAAGGAACGGCCGGGACACAAACCAGCACCCATCTGGGGTGCCGCTGCCACAGCTCCCAGCCCACTCCCTAAATGCCTGTACTGGCCAGGGTTGGATTAGGCAAAAGCCAGGAGCTGGCAACTCAGTCCATGTCTACCCAACATGGGCAACTGGAAACTAACCACTTCAGCCACCACTTGCTGCCTCCCAAGGTCCACACTTGCAGGAAGCTGTAATTAGGAGCAAAGCTCAGACTCCTTTGCAAACACTCTAATACAGGATGCAGGCAACCCAAACAGTGGTTGAACCACTAGACCAAATGGCCATCCCCCTTTTTTCTACAATATATTCAAGTTATTTCCTTAGTGGTTGTCCTAGAAATTATAATTAACATATTAGTTTTACATTTTTCTTCAGATTACTATTTTAAAGCTCCATTCTTCCCCTGCCTTTATACTGCTATCTAATTTAATAACTGTAAATTTACAAAGTTCAACTTTTGCATTGTTTTGGCTTTCCCCCTCCTCAACCTCCCTCCCTCCCACAGCCATCCCATCTTCCACTCCCTCTCCCATCCCGCTCTTCATCAAGTTTCATTTTCAATTATCTCTATATACAGAAGATCAACTTAGTATATACTAAGCAAAGATCTCAACAGACTGCACCCACACAACCACACAAGATATAGAGTACTGCTCGACTAGTAGTTTTATCGTTAACTCTCATAGTACAACACATTAAGGACAGAGATCCTGCATGGGGAGCATGTGCACAGTGACTCCCATTGTTGATTTAACAACTGACACTCTTATTTATGACGTCAGTAATCACCCGAGGCTCTTGCCATGAGCTGTCAAGGCTATAGAAGCCTCTTGAGATCACCAGCTCTGAACTTACTTAGTCAAGGCCATATCACAGTGGAGGTTCCTTCCTCCCTTCAGCGAAAGGTGCCTCCTTCTTTGATGGCCCATTCTTTCTGCTGGGATCTTGCTCACCCAGATCTTTCATTCAGGTCGTTTTCGCCACAGTGTCTTGGCTTTCCATGCCTGTGAGACTCTCATGGGCCTTTTAGCCAGATCTGAATGCCCCAAGGGTTGATTCTGAGGCTAGAGTGCTGTTTAGGGCATTTGCTATTCTATGAGTCTGCTGTGTGTCCTGCTTCCCCCACCAGATCACTCTCCCTTTGAATTTTATCCTTCATTATTTGCAGACACTGGTCTTTTTTTGTGAAATCTCTTCAATACTTACCCTATCTTTTTGATCAATTATGTACTTAAACTTATCACTTTAACAAGTGAGATGGCATTGGTACATGCCTCCTTGATAAGACTGAATTGGAATCCCCTGGCACATTTCTAGCTCTACCATTGGAGGTAAGTCCGAGTGAGCATGTGCCGACCTGTACATCTCCTCCCTCTCTTATTCCCACTCTTATATTTAACAGAGATCACTTTTCTGTTCATTTTGAATGCCTAAGAATAATTGTGTATTAGTTACAGAGTTCAACCATATACTGCTTTTAACAATAAAGTTTGAGAATGTGGAATTAAAACATATTAGAAGTCCATGCATTTGAGGAGTTTACAGAAATGTGTATTACGGAAAAACTATGCAATTCTTGGTTGATATTTCTTCCCTGCAGCACACTGAATGTGCCATCTCACTGCCTTGGGGCCTCTATTGTTTCTGATGAAACATCAGCTATTAATCTTATTGACGATACCTAGTAGATGATGTTATTTTCTCTTGCTGCTTTCAAGATGTTCTGTGTTTGGCTTCTAATAGTTTTATTATGATATGTCTATATGTGAAATTCTTTCAGTTTATCCTACTTAAGAATTCCTTGAACTTCTTGCATATATAGATCCATATTTTTATTAAGATTAGGAAGTTTGAGGCCACCATTTTTTTTTTTTGACAGGCAGAGTTAGACAGTGAGAGAGAGAGACAGAGAGAAAGGTCTTTCTTTAACGTTGGTTCACCCTCTAATGGCCGCTGTGACCGGCGCGCTGTGGCTGGAGCACGACGCTGATCTGAAGCCAGGAGCCAGGTGCTTCTCCTGGTCTCCCATGCAGGTGCAGGGCCCAAGGACTTGGGCCATCCTCCACTGCTCTCCTGGGCCACAGCAGAGAGCTGGACTGGAAGAGCGGCAACCAGGACAGAATCCAGCACCCCGACTGGGACTAGAACCCAGGGTGCCAGCGCCGCAGGTGGAGGATTAGCCTATTGAGCTGCAGCGCCGGCCTAGGCCACCATTTCTTCAAATATTCTTTCTCCTGTTTTCTCCTTCTGAAATTAGTAAGCTTGATGGTGTCCTACGCTCTAGGATTCCATCTGTCTTTCTTCTTTCTTCCTTCTTTCTGTTCCTTCAACTCAACAATCTCAATTTGTTATCAAGTTCCTGATTCTTTCTTCTGCTTAGTCAGATCTGCCACTGACACTTACTGGTGAATTTTCCATATTAATTACTATGTTTTTCAACTCCTCAATTTCTATTTGGCTCCTTTTTATAATTTCTGTGGTTTTTTTATTTAAAAAGCATACAAAGATGGTGATCTTCCACCCACTGTTATACTCCCCAACTATCTCCATCATGTGGGGCTGGGGCAGGCTGAAACAGGAAATGGGGAACTCAGTCCAAGTCTCCTATGTGGGTGGCATTACCGGCTTCCTCCAATACTCTGCATTAGCAGGAAGCTGAAGTTGTGAGTGGAATCAGAACTTGAACCCGGGCACTCTGCTATGGGATGCAGATGTCCCAAGCAGCATCTTGACTGCTGCACCAATCAGCTGTTCCTCTTTTTAAAGTAATTTCCATATTTAATATGGTCTATTTGATGAGGCATTGTTTTCATTAGTTCTTTACTAAACAAAACTAAATGGTTTCCTTTCTATTTTTTTCAACCAGGGTGTCCTCATCATCACTTCCATTTTAACATTAGTTTGAAAGTAGTGACTGACAGAGAGGTCTCCCATCTGCTGGTTCATTCCCTAAATGCCTGCAAAATCAGAGCTGGGCCAGGCCAAAGCCAAAAGCTTGGAAAACCATCTGGGTCTCCCACATGGCTGGCAAGGGCTCCCATACTTGAGGCAGAATCTGCTGTCTCCCAGCACGTGAATCAGCAGGAGGCTGAAATCAGAAGCCAGGTAGGATGTGGACATCCCGAGTGACAGCTTACCCACTGCACCACAACACCCACCTCTGAACTTATTTTAAATAACTGAATCAAATCTTTATCTAGTGAGTCCAATGTCTGGGTTTCCTCAGGGATAGTTTTTTACTGAAACTGGCATTTCCCCTGAGTATGAGCCATATTTTGTTTCCTTCTTGCTCTCATAAAAAAAATGGACATTTTAAATGATGTAGCAATTCCAAAAATTAGGTTCCTGTCTCCACAGTTTGGTGTTACTAATGCTTGTGGAGCAGATGCTGTTATCTAACCACTTTTCTGAACCAATGCTATAAAGTTTGTATTACTTATTGTTTGTGGCCATTGAAGTCTCTACTTGGTTAGCCTGGGGGTCAGGACTGAATAGAGAATTCCCTACAAGTCTGGAATCAACAAATCTCCCAGCTTCTGTCAAAGAGCTCCATGTACACGTTGTACTGTGTCCTTTCTGTTCTTAACCAGGCAGTCCAGGGCTGTATTAGCTTTCACTTCCCGCATGCACAGAACCTCAGGATCAGCCAGTTATAAAGAAGTCAGGGCCTCTTTAGGTCTTTCCTGGCAATGCTTATAGCCCTAAATATGTGTAAGGCCTTCCAAATTCACAGGAATACATTCCACCATCTTCCAGTGTCCTGAGGGTATATTGCAGTGTTTCAAAGTTCTAATGAACATCTTATTCCTTAGCTTCTCACGTTAAGCTTTTTGATTGGACTATTTTTTGGTCCCAACTGCTATCCAGTGTCTCACACAGCTTCCATGGTGAAGCACTTGCCTGTAGTTATTTCCCAAAAACAGCCTCTGAGAGAGGCTTTTAACACTAATCAGCCCTCAGATAAACTAAAGACACAGCAGTCAAGTCAGGTCTTCCAGGGAATCACCAGGAAGATTCTGACAACTCACTGGGAATGCACTTTGGAGGAGCTCAGCTTCATTCTGCATGCTCATCTCCATTCATTTTCATTCTCTCTCTCCCTCCCTTTCTCTCTCTGTCTCCCTCCCTCCCTCCCTCTCCCTCCCTCCCTCCCTTCCTCCCTCTCCCTCCCTCCCTCCCTCCCTCCTTCCCTCCCTCTATCCCTCTATCCCTCTATCACTCTCACTCTCTCTCCCTCACTCTCTCTGATGCTGGGCATACAGGCTATTTTTTTTTTTGGAGAGTTTGAGGTTTTTTTGTTGTTGTTGCTCATTTTACACATACTTCTCTTTTCTCATTATTATTCCTGATTTGGTTCCAATGTAGACAAAATAACTTAGACTAAGTCAAACATTATCCAACATTCACGTGGTTACATATGACTTTGAGTATGCAAGTAATACATCTCATAATTTAAAAAAAATTTGAGAAGCAACAAATTAAAAATAAAATTCATCCACAATCCAAAAACCTAAACCCAAATATTACTAAGACATCAGTCTATTCCTAAAGCAGATGTTTCTTTTTTTAACTTTTATTTAATAAATATACATTTCCAATGTACAACTTCTGGATTATAGTGGCTTTTTCCCCCCATAACCTCCCTCCCACCTGCAACCATCCCATCTCCAATTCCCTTTCTCATCCCATTCTTCATCAAGATTCATTCTCAATTATCTTTATATACAGAAGATCAACTTAGTATATACTAAGTAAAGATTTCAGCAGTTTGCACCCACACAGAAACACAAAGTATTAAGTACTGTTTGAGTACTAGTTATACCATTAATTCACACAGTACAACACATTAAGGACAGAGATCCTACATGGGGAGTAAGTACACAGTGATTCCTGTTGTTGATTTAACAATTGACACTCTTATTTATGATGTCAGTAATCACCTGAGGCTCTTGTCATAAGCTGCCAAGGCTATTTTTAAGGCTACCACTGAGCTTGCCAGGGAAGAACTGTCTAGGGCAAGTTAAATACACGAAACCCACACAAATCTCACTATTCTTACAGAAAGTCAGCCAATTTTCTTGAATAAATGCCCCACAGGTTGCTGCAAGCCTTTGGTTAAATTTCCAGAATTATGAAAAACTTGATTCTGACCACTTTTACCATTTTGCTGTTCCTTTTATGAAGGGATAAATTTTCAAATGTTCTCACTCCACTGTTTACATAGGTTTCCACTGATGTCACCTACAACATGGTTTTAAATCTCTAGTCTCAATGACTCTGAGCTAAATATTTAATCATGGGATATGATTAGGGAAAAGGAATAAAAAGAGAAACTAATTTTCATGAGAGCTATCCTGAAAAGGTTGATGAAATTTTCAAAGTACTTCTATATTTAGTCATCTCAAGCTTCAGATTAAAGCAACAAATATTTGGAACCCCTTTTCTTCACACATATTAGACACAGTCTGGCGGCAGGACTGAGTTCAAGCTCCAGCTTTGCTTCTTTTCTTTTTTTTTAATTTCTTTTTTTTAACTTTTATTTAATGAATATAAATTTCCAGTGTACAGCTTATGGATTACAATGGCTTCCCCCTCCCATAACTTCCCTCCCACCCGCAACCCTCCCCTCTCCCGCTCCCTCTCCCCTTCCATTTGCATCAAGATTCATTTTCAATTCTCTTTATATACAGAAGATCAATTTAGTATAAAGATTTCAACAGTTTGCACCCACATAGAAACACAAAGTGAAACATACTGTTTGAGTACTAGTTATAGCATCAAATCAAAATGTACAGCACATTAAGGACAGAGATCCCACATGAGGAGCAAGTGCACAGTGGCTCCTGTTGTTGACCCAACAAATTGACACTCTAGTTTATGGCGCCAGTAACCACCCTAGGCTGTCGTCATGAGTTGCCAAGGCTATGGAAGCCTTCCAAGTTCGCCGACTCTGATCATATTTAGACAAGGTCATAAAAGACAGAGTGAGGATAGTAACCAATGATCCTAAGAGTGGCATTTACCAGGTCTGAACAATTATACAGCATTAAGTGGGGAAGAGGACCATCAGTACACACAGGTTGGGAGTAGAGCCATTGGTGGTAGAGTAGAGGTTATGATTACAAAGGAACGAGGCCCAAGTGCGCTAGACGGGGTCTAGAACAAAGGACAGAGTCATTATTAGAGGAGCTAAGAAAGGTGCTGTCTAAGCTACAATTAAGTTTTCTGATTGAGAGGCAAATAGAACCTGATAGAAGGGGCTTGATAATATTCTGGTGGGCTTTAGGCCTTGTAAGTTAAGAGGCCCAGACCTATCTATCTCTTCACATGGGGTATATCCTAAGGGAGGTGTGAACCTCCTAGGGGAAGGCACTCTGTTGACTTTCATGACTTGGCTGGCCTGGGAGGAGAGCTGGCCAGGTAAAGGCAGGGGGCATCTCTAACAAGAAATTTACAGTTCTGCCTGCAATGTTGCTGACCCTACTTGACCATCCCCTCAGCTGCAGTGGTCACTTTGGAAGTTGGGCTGAGTGAAGGGCTTTTCAGCTTAGAGCCAATAAGATCTGTGGCTCTGACCTGGGCATCCTTCGACTCCAGGGCAGGTCCATTTCCAGTGATCCAACTCTTGGCAGAGCTGCCAGGGCTCTTCACAAGCTGACTTCTGCTGAAGCCCAGGCTTACCACATTGAAAGCCACTGCAGTGGACTGGCCTGTTGGGTCTCCTTGAGGGCAGAGCACTGTACAGATCAGCCATTAATAGGCCAGCCACCCATTGCTTCTGATGCCTAGCTTTCTTTTCCTCCTGGTTTGTGTTAAAGCAGACCAGAAGATGCAAGTCAAGGGAGTGCCCGTGTCCCATCTCTAATCTTCGGTGGCCTGAACTACAAGTCTATAGTCACAGGCATGTTCTGTAGTAGTTTTTCTAAGGTAGACAATGCCCATGAGGAAAATTATATTCTCACTTTAAAACTTTCTTTCCCTTTGGTCTGAAATGGGGGTTTTTCTACTTACTGTATACTTCGCTGATGGCGAAGTGAATCTAGCTATGAGATTATTATTTAAGTTCTTATTTTGGCTATGCTATTACAGAAAAATGTTAGCCATCTCTTTTATATGGTCTAAAGATTAAATTGTGCGTCCTACAGATTCCTTCATAATAGAATTAGTTTCCTACCTTGAGGAGAATAGAGAAATGAAAGAACAAGTTGGGCTTAGAATAGAGAAATGAGGGAGCAAGTCCTAGATCGCTTGCTGACAATAGCAATATCACATGAATACTTAGCAAACCGTTTCAACCATTCGATAACAACTTAAGAAAACATTTACCAGAAGGTCCAATGCCTTCTATAAATTGTAAGAATCATGTATTTGAAAACACCTCTTAAATATCTAACATGGTGTAGTTTGTTTAACCAGTAAACTTAAGCACAATCATCTAAAATGTTTTTAGTTTCTTTCTACCAACAAGTTTAAAACATATGATACACAGATTCAGGTCACACAAATTAAAATGTATCTTTGATTGATTTTAGCAGCTTACATTTATGGACAATCTTATCTATAAGCCGATTAAACTAAAACTCTTAATAAAATTTCCCCATGTGGACATACAATATGTACACACATATAACATAGCATAATGTTGGCCAGCTTTGCTTCTTAAAAGTTCAGCGACCTAGAACAAGTTGTATAACCTCTATGACTCAGCACAATACATATCACAATAGGCTACTGGGGTACAATATCTATCACATAGGTTACTGGGAACATTCAGTGTTAAATGCTGAACACAGATGCTTGGCAGCCCAATCAATATCATCTGTAAGAATTATTATTTTCACAGTCTGTAACAGCACAGTACGTTTTTGAGTAGAGTTAAACTAAAGGCAGTTTTTTTTAACCTGTTTTTGTTTTTGTTTGCTTGCTTTAAAAAATTTAAAAATCTATTACAGCGTTTAGGAATGAAATTTCCATCATTATGAATTTATTCATTGTATTGGTATGGAAACAAAATGTGACTTCTTTACTCAACAAATATTTACTAACCATGCAGTAAATTTCAGGCACTATGACACACTCAGGCATAACAAAGACAATAACAATATCCCTGCCCTCAAGGAGCTAACAGGCCAGGAGACTGACAGGCCAACAGGTGATGACAAGCAACGTAACAAAGACTGTGATGTGATGTGATGTGATGTGATGTGATAATGTGATATGATGTGATGTACTGTGATGTGACATGAGAACACCAGTGGAAGAACATGACAGGAGTATGGCTTTGACCTGGGTTCTTTTCCCATTAACAATGAATTAAGTCATGGATTGTTTAAAATTTCTAAAGATGAAAGGCAAGCACCTTGAATTATGGAGAACACAGGATTAGTGTTTCCTACAAAAAAAAAAAAAAAAGAAAGAAAGAAGAAAGAAAAAAAGGGCTTCCCTATCAGTGTGGTCACTTCTATATGTCTTTTTTTTTTAAGACACAGACAGCTCCCATCCACTAGTTCACCTGCAATGGCCATTGTGGCCATTTGGGGAGTAAACCAGTGGGTGGAAGACCTCTCTCTCTCTCTGCCTCTACTTCTCTGTAACTCTGCCTTTCAAATAAATAAATAAACTGTAAAAAACAAAAAGAAGAAGTGTTAGCACTGACATAATAACAGACACATAGTTCAATGGAAAAGAATAGGTAGCACAGAAATAAACCCAAATTTCTACCGGCAACTCATATTTAACAAAGGAACTAAAATGAACTGGAGAAAGAAGAATCTCTTTCACAAGTGGTGCAGAGGAACCTGATTACCCATATGTAGAAGCCTGAAAATAGACTCCAACATCTCTTACACTATGTGAAAGTGAACTCACAGTGAACTAAAAATCTAATCATAAGACCAAAACCTAAGTAAACATAGGGAAACTCTAAATATTGTCAACAGACAATAGTTTTGGGTAAGATTCCAGTAGCAATAGTAACAAAAATAAAAACAGACATTTGAGTATATCAAACTAAGATACTTCTACAAAACAAAGTAAACATCAGAGTGTAGATACAATGAACAGAATGGCAGGAAAAATTAAAACTCTGAATGTTTACAGATTTCCATAACTTATATATATATATTGGAAAAACTCCAAAAACTACAGTGAAGAAACAGGCAAGGATCTGAATAGACATTTCTCAGAAGAAATGTAAATGGTCAAAACATGTGACTATGCCCAATGTCACTGGCCATTATGTAAATATAAATCAGAACACAATATCAGTCTCCAACATCTGTGGGAGAATACAACGCTCAGGTTTTTGTGTGTGCAGCAAGTGGGTTTAGAGGACCCTGTTCACCTCTGGAGAGCAGAGTCTACAGGGAGATAAAGAAACCTTACTGCTTTCCTAACGGGCTTATTAAGTTCTCAACCAGTGCCTGTTAGTCTTGCCACAAACTTTCTAGTCTCACTACTTTCCTTCTTCTTCCTCTTCTCTGTGACTTGTAAAATAGTATACATTTTATATACTATGGATACTTTTGATTTATTTTATTCCTTCGGTCTCTTATGAAGTTCCTCCACAAAATCACAGCCCTCAAAATATTCATTCATTTATGCAGTCTGCAGATTTCATGAGCTACTGAATTCCAAGTAGTATGTTAAAGGCAAGATCTAGGCCTAACAGAAAAGTGGTCTGAATTCTGTGCCTAGAAGAGGATTTGGGACATAGTAGAACTTCAGTGAAGTCCTATGAGAATGACATGCACTCAGTAAATGAGGAATCTAAAGCATACACTGCATTTAAGCAACACAGCAGCTGCTACTGACCATGGGTAGAGCAATTGAGAGGAATAATGGGAACAAAAATAAGACATCAATAAGTTGAATAATAACAGAGAAAACAAAATGAGATAGATGCCAACATTACTGACCTATTTTTGAGGAATTAAATTGATAGAGAGGCTGGCATTGTGGCTAAGTGGGGTAAGCTGCAATCTGTGAGGCCAGCATATCATGTGAGTTTCAATTTGAGTTTAGGATTCTCCACTTCCAATTTAGCTCACTGCTAAAGCACCTGGGAAACCAGCAGAAGATGGATGAAGGACTTGGGTCCCTGCTACTCATGTGGGAGACTTGGATGAAGCTCTTGACTTCAGCGTGCCCCAGGCTCAACTATTAAAACTCTCTGGGGTGTGAGCCAGCAGATGAAAGCTATCTCTGTCTATCCCTCTCTCTCTCTAAAGCCACCTTTCAAATAGACAAATATTTAATAAACAAAATAACTGATTTCAAAATACACAAAAACATGAACAATATTATATCATCTTTATGCCAAAATGATAAAAAATAACAAATGCTAGAGAGCATATGGAAAAAGAAAACCTTCATATATGGTCGGTGAAAACACAAATTAGTACAGTTGTTATGGAGAACAGCATGGTCACTCCTTAAAAAAGATAAAAATTTGGGCCAGCACTGTGGTGCAGTGGGTTAAAGCCCTGGCCTGAAGGGCCAGCATCCCATTTGGGTGCCAGTTCTAGTTCCAGCTGCTCTTCTTCCAATCCAGCTCTCTGCTATGTCCTGGGATAGCAGAAGAAGATGGCCCAAGTCCTTGGGCCCATGCACCCATGTGGGAGACCCGGAGGAAGCTCCTTGTCTCCAGGCTTCAGAATGGAACAGCTCCGGCCTTTGTAGTCATCTGTAGAGTGAACCAGCTAATGGAGGACCTCTCTGTGTCTCTACCTCTATCTGTAACTCTTTCAAATAAATAACAAAAATTTAAAATAAAGATAAAAATTGACGTACCATTTGACAGTTGTCTTGCTCTTGGCTATATATAAGAAGGAAATTTTATTCAAAGGAAATGAGAAGAGCATATCAAAGATACAGCAATTTTCCCATAACACAGTTCACTGCAGCCATGATTTGAAACCAATCTAGCTGTCCATCAATGAAAAAAAATGGACAGGGGAACATCATTTAGATACAAAAAAGAACAAAATATTATTAAATTAATTGAAATAAGCCAGAAACAGGAACACAAATGTCACATAGTCCTTGTCACATGTGGAAGTGAAAGAAAATAATGGATCTGAACACAGAACTGTGATTATTAGAGGCTGAGAAGGGAAGCAGCTAGAGATAGAATGGGATTGGATAATAGGTAACAAAATACAAAGAGGCAGAAGGAACTTCTGGTGTTCCATAATATAATGAGATGACTACATTCAACCGTATTAGGTTCTGTGTAAAGAACTGGAAGAGAGGAGCTGGTAGTCTCAAATCATGGAGAAGAATTAAACTGTAGTTGCTTGGGGGCCAGCATTGTGGCACAGTGGGCTAACACCCTGGCCTGAAGCACCAGCATCCCACGTGGGCACCAGTTCTAGTCCTGGCAGCTCCTCTTCCAATCCAACTCTCTGCTATGGCCTGGGAAAGCAGTAGAAGATGGCCCAAGTCCTTGGGTCCCTGAACCCAAGTGGGAGACCTGGAAGAAGCTCCTGGTTCCTGGCATCAGATTGGCACAGCTCCAGCCATTACAGCCATCTGGGGGAGTGAACCAGCAGAGGAAGACCTCTCTCTCTCTCTGCTGCTACTTCTCTTTGTAACTCTGTCTTTCAAATAAATCAATCTTTAAAAAAATTGATAAAACTGTAGTTGCTTAGCTTGATCAGTTTCTACTGTGTAAATGTGTGCAAATACTGCACTACACCCTGTAATAATGTCTGACTAGTACACACTGATCACAAATTATTTAAATAAAATTTTAAAAACCAGAAGCATTTCTTTATATTAACAATGAACTATTTGAAAATGAAATTAGAAAAATATTTCCATGCATAACAGCATAAGAACCAGGATCCAATGTCTTCAGTGTTATCAGTGATGAATCAGATTCACAGCCCTCAGCACTCAGCTTTTGCCATAGACCTTACCATGGCAATTGTGGGCATGTAATAGTAAACCAATGGACAGGAACACTTTGTCTCTAAATCTGTTAAATAAATAAACAAGGGATTCATCAAAGAAAAAGAGATACCAATTTGGATGCCAGGTCACAAAAACACATGCACTTGAGCTATCCTCCACTTTGTGATGCTAACAATTCTTTCAGACATGTTACATTTTCAGAGACTTTTCTGTAATCTTGCTAAGCTTCCTGGAAATCTGCCTTACAGCAAAGGGTTTCCCAATTCCATTACACTCATGATTTTTCTTTTGTGTGAATTATTAGTTTACCATCTAGAGATTATTTATGGTACAAAACTTTTCTATGCATGCATGTTTTCTCATTTGTGAGTCTGTTCATGGGAATTGAAGACTGATTTATAGCAGAAATACTTTTTCCAAAGTCATTGCATGGAATTTTGTTCCTTATGAATCCTCTGAAGTCTGTTGATGTCTAATTTCTGGCTAGAGGTTTTATCATATTTACAGCATGCAAAGAATATTACCTTTTGTGAATTCTATATCTATACAAGCCTGAAATAAAGAAAAGGTTTTTACACAATCATTATACTCCTAAGAAACCACCTGTGTCAATTCGCTGATGTACCATTGACTTCTGACAATATTTTCACACTAATAATATTTATAAGCTTTCTCACTTACATGAGTCTGTTAGATAGGATGTGATTTCCAGCAAAAGGTTTTGTCACAATACTTACATGAATTTTGGGGAAAAGCTCTTCCACCTTCATTATATTGTTAAGGTCTCTCCCTTGTTCAAACTCCATGATGGATTATGAGGCATTACTTATGTGAAATGACTTTCTCACATTTATTTCATTCATTAGATATATATATTGTGCATTCTAAGGAGAGATTTGGGCAGAGCTTTCCAACACTCATTACATCCATTATGTTTCTCTCCCATGTGAATTCCCTGTTGTCTTATGAGGTATGGCTTCTAATTAAAGGGATTTTACTTTCAAAGGGGTTTTTCCCTATATGAATTTGATAATGTACAATGAGGGCTGAATTATGGTAAAAGGCTCTGAGTCATTACATTCATAAAATTTCTCCCCATGAGAATTCTTTTATGTTTGATGAGGTCTGATTTGCACCACAAAGGCTTATTCACATTTATTACATTCATGCATTTCTCCCCTTCTCTAATATTTCATGAGATATAACTTGTACAAAAAGGTCATATACAAAATTCCCTGTGTGAATTCTCTGATATCTTATGAGTTATGAATTACAGCAAAAAGGCTTTCCACCTTCCTTACATCCATAAAACCTTCCTAAATTAAGCAACACAGATATAGGAAAACTAAACACACCCACAACCAGATGGAAATGATATCAGTAATAAAGACCCTCGCCACAAAGAAAATTCCAGGACTGGATGGCTTCACTGCTGAATTCTGACAGACATTTAAAGAAGAACTAACTGCAATTCTTCTCAAGTTATTCAAAACAATTGAGAGAGAGGTGATTCTCCCAAATTCTTTCTATGAAGCCAGCATCACCTTCATTCCTAAACCTGAAAAAAGTGCAACAGAGAAAGTAATTATAGACCAATTTCCCTGGTGAACATACATGCAAAGATCTGCAAAAAAAAATTCTGGCCAATTGAATCCAACAATGCATCAGAAAGATCATCCACCCAGACCAAGTGGGATTTATCCTTGGTATGCAAGGATGGGACCAAAGGCTTTTCCACAGTCATTTCATTTATAAGCTTTCTCCATGGTGTGACTTCTCTGATGCATTCTGAGGTTTGACTTCTGGCCAAAGATTTTCCCACAGTCACTGCATTCATAAGGTTTCTCCCCTGTGTGACTTCTCTGATGATTTGTGAGTGCTGATTTCTGGCTAAAGGCTTTTCCACAGTCATTGCATTCATAAGGTTTCTCCCCTGTGTGAATTCTCTGATGATTTATGAGGTTTGACTTCTGGCCAAAGGTTTTTCCACAGTCACTGCATTCATAAGGTTTCTCCCCTGTGTGACTTCTCTGATGCGTTCTGAGGTTTGACTTCTCGCCAAAAGCTTTTCCACAATGATTACATTCATAAGGCTTATCCCCTGTGTGACTTCTCTGATGCTTTCTGAGGTGTGACTTCCGGCCAAAGGCTTTTCCACAGTCATTGCACTCATAAGGCCTCTCCCCTGTGTGACTTCTCTGATGCTTTCTGAGGTTTGACTTCTGGCCAAAGGCTTTTCCACAGTCATTGCACTCATAAGGCCTCTCCCCTGTGTGACTTCTCTGATGATTTATGAGGACTGACTTCCGGCCAAAGGCTTTTCCACAGTCATTGCATTCATAAGGCTTCTCCCCTGTGTGACTTCTCTGATGAATTTTGAGTTGTGACTTCTGGCCAAAGGCTTTTCCACAGTCATTGCACACATAAGGCTTATCCCCTGTGTGACTTCTCTGATGCTTTCTGAGGTTTCTCTTCTGGCCAAAGGCTTTTCCACAGTCATTGCATTCATAAGGCTTCTCCCCTGTGTGACTTCTCTGATGAATTTTGAGTTGTGACTTCTGGCCAAAGGCTTTTCCACAGTCATTGCATTCATAAGGTTTCTCCCCTGTGTGAATTCTCTGATGATTTATGAGGTTTGACTTCTGGCCAAAGGTTTCTCCACAGTCATTGCATTCATAAGGTTTCTCCCCTGTGTGACTTCTCCGATGATTTGTGAGTGTTGATTTCTGGCCAAAGGCTTTTCCACAGTCATTGCATTCATAACGTTTCTCCCCTGTGTGAATTCTCTGATGATTTATGAGGATTGACTTCCGGCCAAAGGCTTTTCCACAGTCATTGCATTCATAAGGCTTCTCCCCTGTGTGACTTCTCTGATGAATTTTGAGTTGTGACTTCTGGCCAAAGGCTTTTCCACAGTCATTGCACACATAAGGCTTATCCCCTGTGTGACTTCTCTGATGCTTTCTGAGGTTTGTCTTCTGGCCAAAGGCTTTTCCACAGTCATTGCACTCATAAGGCTTCTCCCCTGTGTGACTTCTCTGATGAATTTTGAGTTGTGACTTCTGGCCAAAGGCTTTTCCACAGTCATTGCATTCATAAGGTTTCTCCCCTGTGTGAATTCTCTGATGATTTATGAGGTTTGACTTCTGGCCAAAGGTTTCTCCACAGTCATTGCATTCATAAGGTTTCTCCCCTGTGTGACTTCTCCGATGATTTGTGAGTGTTGATTTCTGGCCAAAGGCTTTTCCACAGTCATTGCATTCATAACGTTTCTCCCCTGTGTGAATTCTCTGATGATTTATGAGGTGTGACTTATGGCCAAAGAACTTCCCACAGTCATTACATTTATAAGATTTCAACCCTGTGTGAATTCTCTGATGTCTAATGAGAGCTGACTTCTGGTGAGTGGTTTCTCTACAATCATTACACACATGAGGGTTTTCCACTATATGAGTGCTGTGATGGAGGGGATGGCAGAATTTATTACTGAATGACTTCCCACAAGTTTTACATGCATACGATTTCTTCTCTATATTTGGTCTATGATTCATTCTAACATATGATTGGTAAATGACAGGTTCCACAGGCCCAATATATTTATAAACGTTCTCTCTTTTGGGACTTTGTTGATGTATACTGAGGTTAGACTTTTTATGGAAATCTTGTAGTATTTGAGTTGTCTTGCCAATAGTGGCAGTTGGCTTATTACAGGTTTCTACCATAAAAAGCTTCTCAGATTCATAGAATATATTCTTCCTTTTGAAGACTTTCCCTTGTCCAATTTGTTCAAGTGCCTGCTCCATGGTCTGAATTTTGTGCTGTTCATTAAGAGGCTCACAGAACTGGAGAGTGTTCCCAGGTACCTTAGTAGCATCAAATTTCTCTCCAGCTTGTAGCTGATCAGGCCCACAATGGGGATACACATTCTGACATATACTACATTCTTCAGGTTTTATTCCTGAATAGTTTCTCTTTTTGATACTCAGTTTTGGAATATGGCTTATACTTAAATTAAGTGTTTTTCTGAATTCAACTCTCTTGGGAGTTAATGTGTTATTATTTTTCATAACATTCTGATTCAGATTTTTCTCCAGACTTTTCTGGTTGGTCTTAATCAGTTCATCCAGTTTCATGGCAACTGAAGTGAGAAAAAAAATGTCACTGAATCAAATATAATTGCTTCTCCTAGCATACTCATGTAAAAGGAATGAAGTTACTTGTATTTAAGAGGGAAAAGTTCTGCATTGGTGCCTCCTCACATAGGGCACCAAAAAGTTAGGAAAAGAGTTGTAGAATAGAGGAGACAGTGTATCAATTTACAGACAGACAGAATTTATTCAGAGAAAATTAATCCACAGAGGTGGGTGACTAACTGGCTGTGTGTACAAGATGGAGCAGGTGGCAGAAGGCCCCAACTCCCAGGGGCTAGACCTTTATAAGGAGGGCTAAGGCTGGGCATGGGGGTAGGGGGCAGCAGTGGAGGGGAATTCCAGGAACTGGGTGGGGGGCCTTGGGAACCTGGAAAATAATGCAGGGTGGGGTATGAAGGCAATAGGCTGTGAGACCCAACTGAGTTTCAAGGGCAAGGAATACATTCCAAAGTTTATATCCTTTGAGCAATGAGGGAGAATGGCTCAGGCTCATATGCTCATTCCATCATAAAATTTTAACAAAATGATTAGAAGATACATATTTATGAATATACAGGTTTTCTCCATAATACATTAATATATTAAATTGTATCCATAGATTTTCCAATGTTCATCCATGATCCTGTTTACTAACAGAATTTTTTTTCAAGTATGATTGAGTGGTTTTTGTGGTAAGATCT